>NC_051209.1:3210712-3299175 GCF_015220075.1 Falco rusticolus | reverse complement strand
GACTGGGCCAGGAACAAGGGGAGCGAGTGAGTGTATGTTTGTGGATATTCCAGAAGATGGGGGCGAAGGGCAGCAAGCCTTCGACTCCCATGGGAAGGGTACCCACTGTACCTAAGAATACCCCTCTGGCATATATCTTAGACAATTGGAGATATTTCCCTGGAACTCTAGGGAAAGATAAGCAGAAGATGATAGAATATTGTACTAAGATATGGGGAGGGAAGAAGATTTCTAAAAATGTCTTTTGGCCAGTCTATGGGTCAGAAGAAGATTGGGTAAGACAGCAATTAAACCTCTGGGTTAATAATAAAAAACCCCTTAACCCGGAGGAGAGTCGATATGGGGAAGTGTGGCTAGAAAGACCGGGAGCTAGACTTTACCCACTGAATGAAGTAAAAACTAAACAAAAGAAGAAGAAGGAAGAGTTAAATGAAACCCTTCTAACCCCCCTCCTTACATTCCTCCTCCTGCTCCCGCAGCCCCTCCAGAGGTCCCCAGAGCGCCCACTCCCCCACCAGAATCGGAACAAGGGTCTCCCCCTCCTCCTAGACGCGTAACTAGAAGTCAAAAAGGGGCGGCTCAGATGTACCCCCTAAGGGAAATACCCATGGGGGGACCTCAACCTGTGATCGGATATATTTCCGTACCCCTAAACTCGGCTGACCTACGAGATTTTAAAAGAATTGAGATGGGAAACTTAATTGAAGACCCACTCGGAGTGGCAGAAAGTTTAAATCAATTTTTGGGACCAAATCTTTATACTTGGGATGAAATGCAATCTATCCTTGGTCAATTATTTACTACCGAGGAAAGAGATATGATTAGACGAGCAGGAATGAGACTGTGGGATGCTCAGCATGCCTAGGGACCCCAAGCAGATATTAAATGGCCACTCCAAAGACCTAATTGGGATAATCAGGATCCAGTGCATAGAACTCATATGCAGGACCTGAGAACTATAGTAATTCAGGGGATTAGGGAAGCAGTACCCCGTGGCCAGAATATCAATAAAGCATTTAATGAAATGCAAAAGAAAGATGAAAGCCCTACTGAGTGGCTGGAAAGACTGAGGAAAGCCCTTCAGCTGTACTCTGGGGTAAATCCAGACGACCCTTTAGGGCAAGCGCTCCTCAAAACTCAGTTTGTGGCAAAATCATGGGAAGATATCAGAAAGAAGATTGAAAAGTTAGAAGACTGGCAGAATAGAGGGTTGGATGAATTATTGAGGGAAGCTCAGAAAGTCTACGTAAGGCGGAAAGAAGAGAGCAGCAAGCGACAAGTAAAAATGATGGTAGCAGCAGTCAGAGAGGATCGCAAAGGGCAAACTGGTGAACACAGATCTGCTGGAATGAAACAAGGGAACGTAGTAGTAAAGAAGGAACAGAGATGTTGTTTTTACTGTGGAAAAAAGGGGACATATAAAACAGAATTGCAGAGAAAGGATCAGGGATGAGGAAATATTGAAAACGGAATAGGAGAGTCAGGGGCTCTATATCTTAGGGGACCGGAGTCATCATGAGCCCTTGATAAAATTAAAAATAGGTCCCCATAAACAAGAGTTCACCTTTTTAGTAGACACTGGGGCTGAGAAATCAACTATTAAGCATATACCTGAGGGATGTAAAGTTTCCCCTGAAAAAGTACAAGTAATTGGGGCAAAAGGAGAACCCTTTAAAGTAAGCAAAATCAAAAATGTGGTATTCGAAACTGAAAATAAATTTGGAATGGGTGAACTCTTGCTCGTCTCTGAAGCAGAATTTAATCTGTTAGGACGAGATTTAATTGTTGAATTGCAATTAGAAATTAAAGTGAAAAATCAAGAGCTAACAGTGTCTGCTTATCCTTTGACCGTGGATGATCAAAAACAAATTAACCCCGATGTCTGGTACTCTCCGGACACAATTAGTAGACTGGAAATCCCACCGATTAAAATCCAAATTTCCGAACCCCACATACCTGTGAGGGTAAGGCAATATCCCATATCCCTAGAAGGACGGAGAGAATTAAAACCAGAAATTGATTGATTGTTAGCACAAGGAATCTTAGAGCCTTGTATGTCACCCTTTAACACCCCCATTCTGCCTGTAAAGAAACCAAACGGGAAATATCGGCTCGTACATGATTTAAGGGAAATAAACAAAAGAACTATCACCCGGTTCCCTGTAGTAGCAAATCCATACACACTGCTAAGCAAGCTAGGACCCCATAACTCCTGGTATAGTGTGGCTGATTTAAAGGATGCCTTTTGGGCCTGTCCACTGGCAGAAGAATGCCGTGATTATTTTGCCTTTGAATGGGAAGACATAGAGACAGGCTGTAGGCAGCAATTGAGATGGACCGTGCTCCCCCAAGGGTTCACTGCGTTCCCTAATCTGTTTGGACAGGCCCTGGAAGAGCTCTTAAAAGAATACCAGGTACAAACGGGAAACGTGCTGTTACAGTATGTAGATGATCTGCTCATAGCAGGGAATAATAAGGAGGATGTAAGGAAAGAAAGCATTCGACTCCTAAACTTTCTTGCACAAAAGGGACTACGGGTATCACAAGAAAAGTTACAATTTGTGGAGGAAAAAGTGAAATACTTGGGGCATTATTTGTTTAACGGCGAGAAGATATTAGATCCAGAGCGCATTAAAGGAATTCTGGAATTACCTATGCCTGTCACTAAGAGGCAAATTCGGCAGGCATTAGGGCTATTTGGGTATTGTAGGCAATGGATAGAGAACTACAGCTTTAAAGTTAAATTCTTATATGAACAACTGTCTAAAGACAAAATGCCCAAGTGGACCCCTCAGGATCAAGAGCAGTTTGCCAGTCTCAAAAGAGAGCTAAGCCAAGCACCGGTTTTAAGCCTACCAGATTTAAAGCGGCCATTCCATTTATTTGTTAACATACATGAAGGAACGGCATTCGGAGTATTAACTCAGGAATGGGCCGGACAAAAGAAACCGGTGGCATACCTATCAAAGCTGTTGGACCCTGTGAGCAGGGGTTGGCCGAGTTGTTTACAAATCATTGTTGCTGCTGCCTTATTACTTGAAGAAACGAATCGTATTACCTTTAATGGAGAAGTTGTCCTATATGCGCCTCATAATATAAGGGGAGTGCTTCAACAAAAAGCAGCAAAATGGCTTACAGATAGCCGACTACTAAAGTATGAGGGAATACTCATAGAATCTCCAAAACTATCCCTAAGGACTATCGGAGCGGTTAACCCTGCAGAATTTCTATACCCAGGGGAAAGTACTGAGTTAGTACATGATTGTCTTCAAACGATTGAACAACAAACACGAATTCGACCAGATCTAGAAGAAGAGGAATTACAACATGGAGAAATATTTTTCATAGATGGGTCATCTCGAATAGTGGAAGAAACAGCCATCCGGACTGCAGAGCGCGGATGGACACATGCCAGTCGCGTTAAGGGACCAGTAAATCCTCCACAGTGGAAGATTGTCAGCTCACCTGGAGACACCAAGCTTGTGTTAAAACGATAAGTAATGATACAAACTGGTTTTCAGTATTTAGCAGATCTACCCTTTGGAATACAGTGCGTTTTAGGATTGATTTTTGCGTTAATAACATCTTTGATTGTATATTATCTGTGGAAAATAGTTAAATGTGGAAAAGAGGTATGTTAAATTTATGCCTGCTCAGTTTGTAACCCTGTTTGAAGCCTTTTGGGCTTGCCCGTTGGAAGTTAATCAACAGAAATTTTGTTATTTAAAAGCCACCTCAACTTCTGCCACCTATACCTCTGACGTGAGGGTCAGGTGTGAGAAACCTGACTGTGAGTGTTATCCATTTATATGTTTTAAGTGCAAAAAAGTGTCAGGAAAAATGGTGGACACATTGTAAGAGGGGAACTCCTCCTCGAGGAGTTTGTAGCTCTTGCTATAAAAGCGAGAGGCACCTGACCGATTGGGCCCTAAAACGATTTGGAAACAAATTTCCGGATTGGACTCCTGAACAGTGGTTCTATTTTGCATTCGGGATAAACTCTGAATATTATTGCTATCACCCTCAGGAAAGAGTACCATTTATAATTGATATTGTCACAGTCCAATGTAGACGGGAAGTAAAAGCCGTAGGGTGCAATGAACATATGGTAAAGGCCAAAGCTTGGCCTGCTTATGCTCACCGTTTAACCAAGTGCGAAAGGCATATTCCCACCAGGGACTCCTGCTGCCGAGAAGATGGCAAACCCCGTGGCTGGCTGCAACCCAGTCGACGGGCGAGGCAGAGGAGAACCTACCAGAGGAAAGAGCCTACAACTTGGAATGCGCAAGCGACCCTGGCTGAACTCCCCCGGGACTGGTAAGAGCCTAAAATTTAATAAAAAACAAAACCCTCTCACAGTACCCTTTTTCTTGTGCACCTTTAGCACATTAGTCTTACCCACAATGGCAGGAAATCCACACGAACCTATGGTATGGAAAATATATAACTTACAGGAAACACATGCAATTCAAAATATTACAACTCCAAAGACAGTAAAATTTATTGTACCATTAACTGCAATGATTATTGGAGGACATAAGGATAGAGCAGATCCATGTAGAGCATATTATGTATGTCCTGCATCAAACCCTAGTAAAAGCTATTGTAATCAACCAGGTCAATATTTTTGTGGCTATTGGAGTTGTGAAACCTGGGCTTCTGATTGGACAAGTCCTGGAGACAGATATCTGAAATTTGAATGGGAGCCTAAAGGGTGTAAGCGGCCAAACATTGGGAAGGATGGACATGTTTATGGACATTGTAATTCACCAGAATACTGCAGAAACATTAGTATCGAAGTAAAGAATCCTACAGAAGACTCATGGTTAGGTGGAAAAATTTGGGGAATTAGGTTTTGGGACACAGGGCCAGATAGGGGGAGTATGTTTAAAATAATAAAAGAAAGACTTCCTCATGATCCTTTGCCAATAGGACCAAACCTGGTCCTGAATCCACCCACTTTCTCTGAAGAAAAGGTTGCCCCCGTAATTGTCGTAACCCCTTCTCCAGACTTCCTTTCGGAAACAACTAATGACACTGTGACTGAATTCTCCTTATCCAGGGATCTAGAGTTGTCAGAATCCAAAGACCCCTTATGGAATCTAATGCAAGCCTCTTATCGTGCCCTTAATGAAAGCAAACCAAATTTAACTGAGGAATGCTGGTTATGTTATAATGTTAGACCACCATATTTTGAGGCAATTGGAAAACCAGGTAGGATTCGATGGTCTAATGGTTCAAACCCACGAGAATGCCCATGGGTTGACCAGAGGAACCATACGCAAGGAATTACTATTCAATTAGTAACAGGTCAAGGAAAATGTATAGGTACAGTTCCCGAAAAGTATCAGCCTTTGTGCAACTGAACAGTCACTAACACCAATATAGAGAAACACAAGAATCAAAATGACAAATGGGCTATCCCGACACCAGGAGCTAAATGGGTTTGTTCAGACATCGGAGTAACGCCTTGCCTATCCCTAAACGTGTTTAATCAATCTCAGTTTTGCGTACAGGTGATTATTGTTCCTCGTCTGATCTATCACACCTCTGAGGAGGTGTTACGCCACTTTGAAGGAGACCTGAATAGACAAAAACGAGAGCCAATTACAGTGGTAACCCTAGCTACACTGCTGATAGCGGGCGGAGTCGGAGCAGGTACAGGCATAGCCTCCCTAGTAAAAGGTCAGGAATTACAAAGTTTGCAGATGGCTGTAGATGAGGATTTAGCAAAAATAGAACAATCTATCCAAAATTTAGCCACTTCAGTAAAGTCTCTATCAGAAGTAGTGCTGCAAAATAGAAGAGGATTAGATCTATTGTTCTTAAAGGAAGGAGGGTTATGTGTAGCTCTCAATGAAGAATGTTGTTCTTTTGCTGACCATACAGGAGTAGTCCAGGACACCATGTCTGAACTCCGGAAAAGGTTAGATCAACGTAAGAAAGATCGTGAGGCGGGCAGGTCATGGTATGAAAACTGGTTTAATATCTCACCTTGGCTAACCACTTTGTTGTCTGCTTTAGCAGGACCACTTATTATGTTGATTCTGGGACTTATATTTGGGCCTTGTATATTACGCTATATTTTACACTTTATTAGAGAACGGTTTGACATAGCTAAACTGCTTATTGTAACTACGAGGTCTGGGGCAAAATATAAGAGTGTATCTATTAATGAGGATGAAGATTGTTGCGAATGCGTTATGCCACGTGAAAACTATGCCTATTGTAATTGTGAGGTATTACCTTGTGAGTGTTATGATAAATGTTGGGATTGTGGAAAAAGGTTTGTTCGCAGTGCCGAGAATGAAAGCAGCGTCTAATAAACAATAATAGGATAAAAAGAAAAAGGGGGGATTGTAAGAAACTATGGACTAGGGTATTGTTTATTAAGATTTATGTTAAGCCCAATGTAAAGATTAGGCAACAAAAGATAAGATAACCGCCAGGTGTCCAGGATGCCGCTTGTGAAAGATAAGATAACCGCCAGGTGTCCAGGATGCCGCTTGTGCATATGAATGAAGGGTCAACACCTCCACTACTTCATGAACACGAAAGTAAAAAAAGTATAAAAAGGGACTGTTTGAACTGCTCAGTACGGCAGTTGGCGAAGCGCAGACTCCCCTGCCGTCCAGCGCTGTCTTTGCTCATATTCTACTTGCTGTAATTAATAAAAAATTTTAATTGGATTATGATCCATTGTGGTCTCAATTTATAACAGAATGTATAATAAGTTTTTTATTGGACAATCAGCTTCAGATATAAGAAAAAAGTTACAGAAAATAGAAGAGGTAGGAGGAATGACTAAATGACAGAGAGAGAGACAGAGAGACAGAGACAGAGACAGAGAGACAGAGACAGACAGAGAGAGACACAGACAGACAGAGCCAGACAGCGAGACAGACAGCGAGACAGACAACGTGAGACAGACAGCGACAGCGCGACAGGGAGAGAGACAGAGACAGAGAGACAGACAGAGAGAGAGACTGACCAACCGGCCGAGAGACCGTTAGTTCTGACTCAGCGTAGGCGGAGCCAGGAGTGAAGGCGGATAAACCCTCAAAGGTACAAAAGTAGGCTCCAGGGATCATGGTGAACAGAGTGTGGCATGGAAGTTCGTGCAGGGAAGGCATGCAGGATGGGGGCTGTCCCCCTAATGGCTCAAAGAGGTGAGCTCCGGTAGTGGTCATTGCCACCCCAGAAGAAACCTAGCCATGGTTTCGACTCGGCCAAAAGCCAGCGCCAGAAAGCATGTGGTGACCCAGATGGAGCTCACATGTAAACATGCAGCTGCCCAGGTCACGGGCTGCTGGGAGTGCCTGAGCCTGTCACTGCTACTGGAGGACAGCAGAGATAACACCTGTGTGAGGTGGGACCAGGTAGATGATCAGCTCAGCCTGCTGGCAGAGCTCAAAGAGGAAGTGGAAAGGTTAAGGAGTATCAGAGAGTGTGAGAGGGAGATAGACTGGTGGAGCCACTCCCCCACAAGAAGCAGAGGCTCCCCTACGTACTACAACAGGCAAATGGAGGGGTCCTAAGTGACAGGGAGGAATGGAAACAGGTAAAAGAGGGAACTGGGGTTGTTTAGCCTGGAGAGGCTCAGGAGGGATCTTATTGCTCTCCAAGTTGCACCAGGGGAGGTTTAGATTGGATATTAGGAAAAATGTCTTCACTGAAAGGGTGGTCAAGCATTGGAACAGGCTGCCTGGGGAAGGTGGTGGAATCACCATCCCTAGAAGTGTTTAGAAAAACATGTAGATGTGTTGCTAAGGGACATGGTTTAGTGGTGGCCTTGGCAGTCCTGGGTTAACGGTTGGACTTGATGATCCTAAAAGTCTTTTCCAACCTAAATGATTCTATGATTCTAATAACAATGTATATTTTACAGTATTGGATTTGAAAAGATGCCTTCTTTTGCATACCCCTGGAGGAGGAGAGTCAAAACCTTTTTGCATTTGAGCGGGAAAACCCAGTGATGGGATGAAAAGTTCAACTCTGCTGCACTGTGTTACCCCAGGGATTCAAGAATAACTCTACTTTGGTAATGTATTGGCCAAAGAACTGGAAGATTGGCAAGGTAAGATTTCTTCAATTACCTTGCTTCATTATGTAGATGATATTCTACTGGGAGCCATGACAAAACAGGAATGTCAAGCAGCCACTATTAGCTTACTTAATTTCTTGGGACTTGCTGGGTACAGAGTATCACAGAAAAAAGCACAAATTGTTCAGCTAACTGTAGAATATCTGGGTTTTGAGACTTTGCAGAGTGAGATAAGATTGGGAGCAGAATGAAAAGAGGCAATATGCTGCATAGCCCCTCTGAAATCAAAGAAAGCATTAAGAGTTTTTTAGGAATGGCTGGGTGGTGATGCCTGTGGATGCCAAATTTCAGTTTAATTGCTAAACCATTATATGCTGCTATCAAAGGACCTGAAGAAATTCTTGAATGGACTCCTGAATGTCATAAAAGCTTTGACACTATAAAATTTGAACTTATGAGGGCCCCCACTCTGGGACTGCCGACTTGAGTAAGCCTTTCACTTTATATGTATATGAAAAACATGTGCCCATAGTAGTTCTAACTCAAACTCTTGGAGACTGGAAAAGGCCGGTGGCATACTTCTCTAAGCAACTAGATGAAGTGAGCAAGGGATGGCCAGCATGCCTCAGAACAGTGGCAGCAACAGTCTTATTAATTACAGAAGCTTGAAAATTGTCTTTGGGATAACCCATTATTGGTTTTGTGCCTCATGCCGTTTTGGCAGTATTGGAACAGAAGGGCCATCATTGGTTGTCCCCAGATTGATTCAATATCAGGCATCCTTGATTGAACAAGATGATGTCAATTTGAAGGTGACTTCCATCCTGAATCCTGCAACCCTACTCCCTGTTAATGAAAACAATGAATTGGAACATGACTGTGTACATGTCATAGAACAGGTGTACTCCAGGCGACCAGACCTGAAAGATATACCCTTAGAGGATCTGGACTGGGAGTTGTTCACTGATGTAAGCAGCTTTATGGACAACAGGTAGCAAAAAGCAGGATATGCTGTGGTAACTTTGAAAGATAAAATAGAAATTAAGCCGTTACCTGTCAATACATCAGCTCAGAACGCTGAAATTATTGCATTGACTTGAGCCATAGAACTGTCTGAAGATAAATGAGTAAATACTTATATGGATTCAAAATATGCATTTGGGGTAATGCATGCTCATGGGGCCATTTGGAAAGAACGAGGGCTTTTATTCTCACAAAGAACTGCTATCAAACATGGGAAAGAAATTTTAAGACCTGCATGCAGCTCAAAACCAAAAAGAAGTATCTGTGATTGATTGCAAGGCTCACTTGCAATCACTTCAAAGGAAAAACAGATGTAATTAAGGGGAATCAAAGAACAGATGAAGCTGCAAAAGAAATAACTCTATCAAATTCTATAATAAAAGCCTTGATTCCTATTGAGATTTTAGTATTAAGACAGCCTCCAAATTACTCTGAAAGGGATGATAAATTGGCAAAACTTCTGAATTGTACAAAAACTAAAAATGGATGGTAGACAATAGACACTATATAGATTATAGCTACTACTCCATTAATGAGGGAATTAATAAAGAAAACTCACCAGGAAACCCATATGGGAGCCAAAGCAATAGTGGCAAGCATAAGACGTTATGCTGTAGGGCTGAGAATGCATCAGTTTGCTAATATTATCATGAAACAATGCCTGATTTGTTGCAGAATAATCCAAAAATGCAGAAAAGACTCCCTCCAGTATAAGGGATGAAAATAAGTTGACCTCGTAGAGAAACAAGGCTGAATTGGCAGAACTGTTAGTGTACAGATAAGCTGCCAAATTTAGCGGTGAAACTGCAAGCATGTGAACAGCTCGTAATGAGCAGCTGCTTTGCTACACATAGACAAATTCCCAGGTGCTTTGCTGCACGTAGGCACATTCCAGGGCAGAACTTTGTGTCATGGTTTAACCCCAGCCAGCAACCAAGCAACACACATCCGCTTGCTCACTCCCCCCCACCCGGAGGGGTGGGGAGGAGAATCAGAAAGGAATGTGAAACTCGAGGGTTAAGATATGAACAATTTAATAATTTAAACAGAATAAAAAGGTAAGAACAACAATAATAACAATAACAGTAATAATAATAGTTATAATGGAAAGGTGGGGGAAAAGGATAAAATCCAAAGGAAAAGGGAGAAAGGAAAACAAGCGATGCACAGTACAACTGCTCACCACCTGCTGACCAATGCCCAGGAGTCCCTGAGCAACGATCACCCCAGCTAACTCCCCAAGTTTATATACCAAGCATGACATCCCATGGTATGGAATATCTCTTTGGCTGGTTCAGGTCAGCTGACCTTGCTGCATCCCTTCCCAGTCTCTTGTGCCCCTCCAGACTCTGGCTGGCAGGGCCCAAGGAACTGGAAAGTCCTTGACTTAGTATAAACATCACCCAGCAACAACTAAAAACATCAGTGTGTTATCAACACTGTTCTCACATCAGAGCCAAAACACAGCACTGTACTAACTACTAAGAAGAAAATTAATTCCATCCCAGCCGAAACCAGGACACTTGGGTAGATAAGCAACTGTATATAACCGGCACTTAAGTATGCAATAAAAGATCTCACTTCTTCACTGACTTGGGGTCCATGCCTTCATATGCCACAAATGGCACCCGAACAAGGTCTTGAGGGATAAAAACTACAACTCTGGTGGCATAGCCCAATTTATGACTGGGAAGATGATAGGATATTTATCCCTTAAATCCTTCCAGAGCCAAATGAAACGGTAAACTGTTTGCCAAACACCAGCTTATGTAATCATGTTCAATGGGAATTATCAAGTAATTAAGATCTTGGCCCATGAGCTGAACACACCGTGTACATCCTTTGGTGATGATTTCTGATACTAGTTCAATCTGAGTGCTTACTGTCCTCCGTGGTTGTACAGATAAAAATAACCACTCTAAGACATGTAGTGGATCCTGCCAGCACTCATTCCATTGGCCCAACAATCCCATGGGATGATAGTTAGCAATGACAACATATAAACTTATTGGAGTTTCTAAGTCTACATGGTGTACCCTTTTTTGTTGCAGACCATTGGCCACCCTCTCTAGGGCTAAGCTGGCTTCCTTAGTGATCGGGGAGACATTAAATCAGTGTCACCCTTCAACAGATCAAAGAGTTGTTTCAATTGGTCTGTTGTAAGGCCCAAGTATGGCCTTACCCAATTTATGGTCCCTAATAATTTTTGCAAATCATTTAGGGTTCTGACATTTATTCAGAGCTGGATAGACTGTGGCTCAAACGTTTGATCTAGCACTTTAACTCCCAAGTATTTCCACGGGGCTTGTTGTTGAATCTTTTCTGGTGCTATACATAGCCCAAAGGTGGCCAACGACTGCTACAAAAGTGGATACACTTGCTGAAGTTCAGCCTTATTTGCAGCTGATACAAGAATATCATCCATATAATGATAACAATACACTTGTGGAAATTGTTCCTGTACAGGTGACAAAGCCTTTGCTACGTACCATTGACATATAGTAGGACTGTGTTTCATACCCTGCAGCAACACCGTCCATTGGTATCGCTTACAAGGAGCCATATTGTTTCTGCTAGGTATTGAAAAAGCAAATTTACATTTATCAGCTTCATGTAAAGGAATACTGAAAAAAACAATCTTTTAAATCAATTGCCAAAATTTGCCTGATTTTTTTTTTATCACAAACACAGGGGTATTCCAAGGACTATGGGAAGGTTCTAGGTGTCCTTGTGCTAATTGATTTTTGACTAATTGTTGGAGGGCTACACATTTTTCCTCAGAAAGGGGCCACTGTTCCACCCAAACAGGGGTATCTGTCTTCCAAGTCAAAGGCAGAGTAGGTCTTTGTACGCCCTCCATCACAGCGGCCCCTATTAAAAATCCTTCTGGGTACCAATGAGGACTCCCCATTGTTCCAAAATGTCCTGTCACCACAAATTCATAGGGACATCAAGCAGGTAGGGATGGATTGTTGGTGTCTGGCCCTCAGGGTTTCAAACTTGCACCATATACCAACTTTGGACACTGTGTCACACCACCCACTCCCACCAATATGGAACCTGCCAAAGAGACAGGCCAAGAGCGAGGCCAGATGTGCACAGATATAATAGTTACATCTGCTCCCATGTCAATCATTCCAGTCACCCGTATTGCGGAAGGGGTCCCTTTGGCAAAGGTGATTTTACAGGTTAGAGTTGGTCAAGCATTTTGTACGTTCCGAGACCAGAAAATTTCTGGTGTTCCTGTTGAACCAAACCCTTCTTTGTCCCAGACTTTGTCATGGGCATAATTAACTTGTGCCCGGAAAAGAATTAATTGTGCGATCCAGCCACCTTCAGGAATTGACACGGGGGAGGAGTCCACACTATTGCTTGAATTTGACCCATATAATCAGCATGAATGACTCCTGGTATGACAAACAAACCTTGTAATGTTACACTAGACCAGGGGTCCTCAAACTACGGCCCACGGGCCGGATACGGCCCCCCCAGGGTCCTCAATTTACAGACCCCCCCGCCCCCCCCATCTCCTCTGCTGGGCAAGCTCAGTCGGCAGCCTCTGCACTGCGAGGTCCAGCCAACTCGGGTGAATCACCAGAGCCCCAGCGCGGCAAAGTCCCTTCAGTCCCTTCTGGCCACCCTGTCCGGACTGCGCGGCCGGGCTGAGGAGGGGGGCGGTGGCATCAGCGAGGGGGGCAGCTCCCCCGTCTCTCCCTCCCTCCAGCTCCCAGGCAGGACAAGCAAGCCAGCACCAGTGGGAAGCGCGCGCACCATCACGTCAAAAAAAAGAACAATTGACTTCGAGTGCGGGGTGTTCCAAGAAAGTGGACTTCTGATTATTTTTTCACGGAGTACAAAGAGCGAGCTGTTTGTCTGATATGCCAGAATTCAGTGTCTGTGTCAAAGGAATACAATTTGCGTCGACACTACGAAACTCAACATAAAGGTAAATATGATTCTTTGGTCGGACAAGTGAGAAAAGATAAAATATTAAGACTGAAACATGGATTGACAACTCAGCAAAATACGTTTGTGAAGCAAAGGCAGCTCAATATGTCATCACTTCGAGCAAGCTATCAAGTTGCCAAGCTCGTAGCGCGCACTGGCAGAGCATTCACAGAGGGAGAATTTGTTAAAGAATGCCTTCTTTCTGTGGCCAAAGAGATGTGTCCAGAGAAGGCGGATTTATTTAGTACAGTGAGGCTTTCAGGACCTGCAATTACACGAAGGACTGAAGAAATGGGGGAAAATTTGAATCTGCAGTTGCAAAACTCCTCAAAAAAACTTTGCTGTTTCTCATTGGCACTCGACGAAAGCAATGATGTTCGTGATTCTGCACAACTTCTAATTTTCATTCGTGGGACAAATGATCGTTTCGAAGTCACAGAGGAGCTTGCTGCACTGAAAAGCACCAAAGGAACAACTACAGGAGAGGATATCCATGAGAAAGTTTGCCAAACTATGAACGATTTGGAGCTGGACTGGGGTAAACTATTCAGTGTGACACCTGGTGGTGCTCCTAGCGTGGTGGGGTCCATGAAAGGAGTGGTTGCACACATTAACAAAGAGATGGACAAACGCAGCCATTCACATCCAATAGCCATACACCGCATCATCCACCAACAAGCCCTGTGTTGTAAATCACTGAAGCTGGACTCTGTCATGAAAATTGTGCTTTCTTGTGTTAACTGCATTAGAGCTCACGCACTAAACCACAGACAGTATCAGGAATTTCTGTCTGAGCTAAATGTTGCCTATGAAGATATTCTGTACCACACAGAAGTCTGTTGCAGAGTGGCTGTGTGATCACGGCCATGACTCCTTTAAAGATCTTTGTGAAACAAAGTTAGCGTAAGTTAGCTGAAGCAGGCCTTGCAGCTATGCTGAGGCATGCTGATAAGGAAGCTGAGAAAAACACTGACCTTGTGCCTAATGTTGTAAATAACTTTGAGGAATTCGCGTAGACAAGAGAGGAAAAAAAAATATGTAGCTAGCTATCCGCAGAAACCGCAAGTAGGAGGACGTATGAAAATGTAACCCTTTAGAGCTTAGCCAATCAGCAGATGACTAGTAGGCATAATTAACTGGAACTGTATATAAGACATAATCGCGCCGTAATAAATCGAAGCTTGCTTTATCACTCATATTGAGTCGGCCGCGTGCTTCCCCTCGCTCGTCAGAAGTCCATTGGCTGAGTCGAGGGAGAGTTTTGAAACGATTTTATGAGTTACTTCCACAGGTTTATGATTTTGTGCTTTCTAAAAACAAAGAAATACCAGAGCTCAAAGATGCAGAACGGAAATGGCACCTTGCGTTTCTGACAGATGTAACAGAGCTACTCAACAATTTCAGTGTCCAGCTTCAAGGAAAGGGGAAGCTCATCTGTGATATGTATTCACATGTGAAAGCATTTCAAGTCAAATTAGACCTGCTCATTAACCAAGTAAAGGAGGAAAACTTCTGCCATCTCCCCACAACTCAAAACCTGTCTGCAGAAAAACCAGCAGCTGCATTCCCAAACAAAACGTGTATGGATGTACTAGAAATGTTGCAAAAGGAGTTTCAAATTAGATTTAAAGAGCTTCATCTCCATGAACAGGACATGCAGCTTTTCTGGAACCCATTTTCTGTTGACATTGAAACTGTTGATCCGATTTACCAAATGGAATTGGCCGAGCTACAGACTTGTGACTCGCTGAAAGATGCATTCAAATCAAGCAGCCTTACTAATTTCTATGCGTCTCTCCCCTCAGAGACATCTCATAATCTCAGGAACCATGCACTCCAAATTGCAACCATCTTTGGCAGCACCTATGTCTGTGAGCAGACTTTTTCCCAAATGAAACATCTGAAATCTCCAGTCAGATCCAGACTAACTGATGAACACTTGCATCACTTGCTACGACTGGCAGTGACAAATATGGAACCTAACATTGACCATCTCATTAGCCAAAAGCAGGCCCATAGTTCACATTGAAATATTATTTGGTTTTGTTGCTTACAATTGTTCTTCATTATAAATATTGCATTCTTTTCCCTGTTTTTGTGCACTACTACAAATAAAATATGTGCAGTGTGCATAGGAATTTGTTCTTTTTTTTCCAAACTATAGTCCGGCCCCGACAATGTCTGAGGGACAGTGAACCGGCCCCCTGTTTAAAAAGTTTGGGGACTTCTGACCTGGACAATCCACAGTCATCCACGGATCCCGATGAAGTCCGATGAACATGACCCATGTGGCGGAGATTGGTACAGAGTGCACCATCAGCATATGCCAACTCATTGGCAGTAATGGGTTGGTCAGACACTGCACCACCAACAGTGGATGAAGTGCTTCATCATCTCTGAGACTATGACGACAGCATCTCTACCTCCATCATCTCAGCTGTAGAGAGACTGGTCCAGCAGTTTGACAAGAATATGTCCTGCTCTCCACCAATACAGACTCGCACCTCAGCTATCAACCATAGATGCCCTTCTATTTGTAGGGGAGAATATAGAAAATACACACTACAGGGTACTCTGTGGTTTTACCTGCGATACCACGGAGAGGACATGAAGAGGTGGGATAGAAAATCTACCTCAGCCCTGGAGGCACGAGTGCGTGAACTACAAGTAAACCCAATCGCAAATAAGGAGTCTTCCAGGAAGGTTGCTGCTCCAGTCTCCAGTGGGCAGTTTCCCAGACAGAGTGATAGGGCTGACTTTACTCTTGATCCTGTGAAAAGGAATTCTAACCCATTCTGGCAACACATAAGTGAACGGAACCACTCCACGCTACATCCGTTTTGCACCGCTTACTGTCCTAGTGGGGAGTCCCATGACCAGGATTAGAGGGACCCTGCCTCCAGCCAGGTGGAAGAAAGGGATAACAGGGTTTGCTGGACTGTGTGGATGCATTGGCCTGGCACATCAGACCCACAGGAATATAAAGCTCTAGTAGATACAGGTGCACAGTGTACTTTAATGCCATCAAGCTATGAGGGGGCAGAACCAATTAGTTTTTCTGGAGTGACAGGGGATTCCAGCAGCTAACTGTACTGGAGGCTGAAATAAGCTTGTCCGGGAATGAGTGGCAGAAACATCCCATTGTGACTGGCCCAGAGGCTTTGTGCATCCTTAGCAGAGACCTGGCTGTGTCCCCTCCCAATTCCTTGTGCCCCTCCAGCCTTCTTGCTGGCAGGGCCTAAGAAACTGAAAAGTCCTTGATTTAGTATAAACATTACCCAGCAACAACTAAAAACATCAGTGTCCTATCAACATTGTTCTCACATCATAGCCAAAACACAGCACTGCACCAGCTACTAAGAAAATTAACTCCATCCCAACCGAAACCAAGACAGGCAGCAAGCTGCACAAAGGTGGGAGAGGAAGGGGAGATTACCCAAGCACAAGATGTGCCATTCACCACCACTGCTGTATAACTACCTTTTAATAAATCCCAGCTGGTAGCTGCATTTAACATTGATGTTTTTGGCAGCTGCCATTTGCTGTTCCTTTCAGACTGTAGACACTGTCTGTCTTAATGAGCTGATTTTTTTTTTCTGAAGATAGATTTATGTTCTCAAATGCATTTAATAGAAATAAGCTCAATGGGCCAAACCTGGGGTAGGGAAACATGAGCTCGTTAGCGTGCCAGCGAGTTGGGAGAGCTTTGTGATGGCTCTGCATCCCAGCTGGGGCTGTGACCATGTATACTGCAGGCAAGGGGCAGCCACACGGGTAAGGCAGATCTGGGTGCTCCTGGAGCAAACACATCTCAACCTGCAGACTCAGATCTCCTTCACAATGCAAAGTGCAGAGGCTTATTCCTGTGGTGGCTAGATCCCCTGGCCACTCCAGAAATACTCGGGAGAAGCTGCCTTATTTATGGAGTCATGCATACCATATTTCAGATATTTCCTTCTGTGCATTCTCCCATCTGTAAAATTAACCCCAAGCTGGCTGTCCTGATGTCCAGACCACTTTAGCCCAGGTTCATGCACTGCTCAGGCTGGAGTGACTGACTCTTGCCCAGAGTTGCCCTTTGAGCAGCAAGCAGAGAAACCATGCACTATTACACCAGAAGTGCTGGTGCTGGGCCTGGAGGAGCACTGGATCTGCCATGCTGAGCAGTTCCCCAGCTGCCTCACACCCACAGGGCACCTGTGATCTCTATCCAGCTGACCATGTGCAAGGCGTGCATGCTAGCATTTGGTTTGCATGATGCAGTCACAAAGAGAGACTGGTGGAAATTGCTAATCTGGGCAAATTCCTCGACTTTTTAAGCAGGACTGTCTGGTCTCTGTCCTCCCTCACTGCAAACCCAACATGCTAGGTGTCCTCAGGGAGCTGCTGGCCTGGCTGCCATCACCAGCCTGCTGCTTGCCAGGGCAGGGTGATACTTTGCTGCTTTTATCTTCCATGAGAAGTAACTTAAGTGCTCTGGAGCGCAAGCAGATGCCGGGAGCTCCCCAACTCCATATGCCACCATCACAGTACATGACAGAGCACTTCACAGTACAGCCTCTTCATCACCTGAGCCTATGGCTGTATCCTTGGGCACTCTCCTTGCACCCTTCTTCCTTGCAAGCCTGCCTTTTTTAGCCTGAGCTTTGGTCTTTTTCACTGCCACAAGAGCAGCACAGCATGGTGTCAGCAGGCAGAGCTGGCAGGTGGTGGTTGCTGTGACCTGACTTGTGACCATGCTGGAGACCCCTTGCCAGCACCCTGCTGTCACAGGGAGCAACACACCCAGTACTCAGGCTGAGGGCGGTCAGGAGAGCATCTGCATCCTCCTATTCCTCCTATTCCTCCTCCATCCTACAGACCCCTCTGCAGAGCAACCCGAACACGTAATATCCTCCCAGTGCTTGCATCCAGGCCCTGCTGGGTGCCACGTCCCCCCAGCTGGGGCAGCACAGGATGGTTACTGCCCAGTAGGTGCTGCTGTAGAAGTCAGAGGTGTAAGAGGGCTTCCCCAGAGACTCGTGGGCTGTGGGGAAGTGTCCCTTCTTAAAATTACAGGTCTCAGTGGGAGGTTGAGAGAGAGAGGAGTGATACTGCTCTACCAGCAGCTGCCTCTCCTGGGAGGCAAATCTTCAGGCCCTGCCAGCAGGGGCTTGTGCCTGCCCAGCTGCCTACCTAACTCCTGCCCTTGGCAGCTGCCCGCTTTGCATCATTTACCTGGCATCACCTTCCTTGAAGCATCCACATGTCAGCACCCGGCTGAGATGTGACTGGTGGTGACACCCCCCCACACACACACACAGAGCTTTGCTGTGAAATGAAGAGGACCCACCGCTGACCTAGATAAAGCTCAGCTTTCACAACACAGTTCAGAGCTCAGCTATCAAACCCATGGTGATTTAATATCTAGGGATAAACTGAGCCTTTTTCTAGGATGAAGGGCAGCTCCTGTGGTTACTGGTGTTACTTCAGCAACCAGTTTCCCAAATGCCAATGAAGTTGGGCAAGAATAATGAAAATCAGGAACATATGGCAGAGGAGCAATTGCCTCTGGTTATTGCATCTTGGCTTTAGGAAGGAATCATTAAGATCCTGTCTGCCTTCACTGTTACCATCTGCTCTTGTTCACATCCCTCTGCTTGCCCTGTCCGTGTGCTCCCATAGGGAGTTCCCACTCTCCTTCCCATTTTATGGCTGGAGATGTCCTTTCCCTGACACATGTGGACCTGTGCAGTCCTCTATGGTGCATAATGGTAGGCACCAACAAGCAGGAGAGCTCCAGCATCCTTGGGTGAGTGTTGGGCAGAAATGCATTGACGTGGGAAGATTGTCCTTCACTTCCCCCTCAACCTGTTAGAGATCAAGCCAAGCACTTGCTACTCACACAGAGCTGGCAATGGGCATCCTCCTGCAGCCAAAAAAGCTCCTCCTGGAAGGAGACCCCATGCAGAGGAGCTGTGCAAGGAGATGTTCCCAGCTCTCCTGTTCATTTACCAGGGCCCAAGAGCTGGCTCTGGCATGGGTCCTGCTGTGATTGCTCAGGTGCAAAGCCCTGGCTCAGCCACAGAAGCTGCAGCCATCAGCCCTGAGCCAGTGGCCAGCATGAGAAGAGATGCTTCTCCTGGTGCCTGCTACTGCTCTGCCACCAGAGGCTTTTCTGGGGAGGGGGATGGAACATCCTCCCATCTACCCCCAAAACAGCAAATCGCATCCTCTTCCCCTTCCTTTGCAGGGTGTTTGGGGGGAGGGGGAGAACGGGAGGGCTGGGACCCTCCAGGACCCGGCTTGCGAGCTCTTTGCATGCTGGGTAGGGACAAGCCTGTGCCAGCCCCCCCCCCCCCGACTGGGAAGCTCGAGGCTATACCCCTGACAACCCCTCCCTCCCCCGAAGCATTGCTCAGCAGTTTTCTCCCTTGCCGAAAGCCTGGAGGCGATCCTGCACACATGTATACCACAGCTGTCTGAGTTATTTAAGGACACAAGGATTTTCTCGCTGCATTCCCAATGTCATGTGGCTCGCTAATGAAGGCCGACTTGGGGCTGCTGTGGCACCCACCATCCTGGCTGCTGCCAGGGGCTGGGGTACAATGGGGTGACACCCATGAAACTGGCTCTTGGCTTTGCAATGGGGACCGGCGATGGGGACCAGCCCCACCGGGACCTCGGCTTCCAGGAAAGCTCGGTGCTGTGACACGTCACTTTTTGGGGGCTGTTGGGGGGGGCGCGGGGCACCAGCTGTGCTATAGAGAACCCCCAGGACTGGATAGAGCTGCCAGGCTCTGGAGGGCGACAGTTGATGAACTGCACTGGCAGCCGATGCTCTCACCTGGATTTTCGGCTTCCCGAGGTTGGACAGTGAGGCTGGAGAAGGGATGGGGCTAAATTTAGCCTGTCCCATTGCTGCGAGTGGCCGGACGCTTGCTGATGGTGCCTCCTGGGGCGCCCAGGAGATGGGGAGGGGAGTCCTTCCCCCCATGAGACTGGAGCACCCCTCTCCTGCACGGCTCCTGCAGCCCAATTTGGCCAGCACCGGTACAGACCTGGGCTTGCACTGGTATCAATCACGCTGTTCATGGGCATCATCCAAACAGAGCCAGGCAGTTTAACCTGGGAAGCAGCCGTTGGGGGGACAGGGTGCAGTGGCGTGTGGCTGGCAGGGATGCTTTTGGGTGGCAGCCCCATCTGACAGTGTCCTCTCTCTTCTCCCCACAGGCCTTATGTGACCGCACCGTGAACATTCCCACCATCGAGGGGCGGGTGATCCCATTGCCCTGCAATGACATCATCAAGCCGGGGACAGTGAAGAGACTGGGCGGGGAGGGGCTGCCCTTCCCCAAGCCCCCAGACAACGAGGAGACTTGATCGTGGAGTTCAAAATCCGCTTCCCAGACAGAATAGCTCCCCAGATGAGACAGATCCTCAAGCAGCACCTCCCATGCTCCTAGAACCCGGGAACTCTCCTCTAAGCAGCAATACTCCAAATGCACATACCACAGCATCTAGCCTGCATGGAGCAGAGGTGCTAGAGCACTTTCAAATGCAAACAACCCACACACACTTTCCCAAAATTCCCATCCAATACCCTCCCCACCCCCCACCCCCATGCCTCTTGGCCCATTTACTACTCTGGCAGTAGGGAGGCTCCTGCCCTGCCCACCACGGCTTTCCTGGCTGCCAAAATTTTTGGTTTTCCCCAGAGGTCCAGCTTTTCTGCCTTGCACAAGCAGCATGGGCCCTTTGCCTGAGGGGGTGTAGCACATTAAGGCTTTTTATGCAACCTGCTTTTCAGGCCACTTTTCCCATGAGAAGCTGGACTTGTCAGGGTTCAGCGCAATGTAAATAGGACTCTGCAGGATCTCGCATCCCCACTGTTAGTTTTCTCTTCCCCTCTCCGATACTTGCTGCTGTTTGGGATCCCAGCTGTACTGCAGTGCTGAGGAGACTGTCCCATGTACATAGGGCAGAGGGATTGCTCCTGGCCACAGTGGCCCCACCCCTGGAACCAGACTGTTTCTAACCTGAGTCCAACCACAGTCCACTCTCCTGTGCCAAGCCTACAGCCAAGCCTCAGCTGTGCCAAATGATGGAGTGCAAAGCACTTGGGCAGTCCTGCCCCTGCCCAGGGCTGGTGCCCACGGGCAGCTGGGCAGCACCTGCTTGCACCTGCACAGCCCCAGCCAGCAGGAGGGGGGAAAGCCCAGGGTGGAGCTTTCTTGTTCAGATGTTTTGAGTTTGCATTGCTGCTTTTTTCTATTATTATTTTCATATATATATAGAGAGAGCTCATTAGATAAACTCCATAAGGGTTTTTCTCTGTTTTGAAGTTCCTGGAGTGGTGCACCGTATGTTTATGTACCACAAGCCTGAATGCAAAAGCAGAGCCAAGCATGAGCAGAGCTGTTTTCTCACTAGCATTTGTGTTCAAGTTTCAGGATTTTACTAGGAAGAGAAATGCACATGTATATATTTTTCTGCATGGACAATTCATTCAGGAGGTATTTCTGGGCGTTAGGATGAAACTGGGAGGTGCATGAGACAATCTGGGTTTGTTTTTAAATGCTGTATTTTTTTAAAACCTTTGGATTTCCATCAGGAGGATTTTTATACTTCTTGCCTTTCATTGTCCACTCTGCCTCATGCCAATTTTTTTTCCCAGCAAGGGCTCCTACGGCATGGGAGGCATATTTAACTTGTACAGCTTCTCTTCCACTACAGCCCTGCTGAGAAAAACCTCTGTCAAAATACCACCCACCACCCCCTCTCCAAAACCCTTTTTTTTTTAAAGAGGAATCACTAACTTGAAACAGGGGGTCCTTTAGAGTGAGGGGGCAAATGTGGGGCATCCATTGGGGCTAGGTGTACAGCTGTAGATTGTATCATACGTGGTGGAGAGGCCAGCCAGTGCCATGGCTCTGACACCAGGGGAGGAGACCTGTTAGGCACTGCTTAATTTATTGCCCAGTTTGACAGGTATGTCACCGATTCCCTTTGCTGGTCCCTGTGGTGTTCAATATAGAGAAACCTGGCGGACACTGCTGGAGTGAGAGGACAGGTCAGCATGCAGATGCAAGCGGCTGTTTTTCTCAGTTTCAGTGAGGCCTGAATGCTTTATAGTGGTTTTTTTGTATCTTTTTTATGTCAGTATTAAGAGAAAAAATAAATAATTTTTAAAAATATACCTCCTTGGGGTGTGTTGCAAGGGGAGATGCTGGGGCTGTGCTTGCCCTGGCCTGGGTGCAGGCAGCAGGACCAGTAAAGGGTCTCACCCTCACCAGCACCAGGGGAATTCCATCGGGGCTCTGCCTCCCCATGGGGCTCTCAGGACACAGGCAGCAGGAGCGGGGCCCAGCCGAGGAAGGTCTGTGAATGGTGGGGTGGTACAGCTGGAGATGGGACAATGAAGGGGGGGCTCATTGCTACTATCCCCCATCCTGCATGCACCATGGTTGGGCTGCTCAGCATATAAACCTGGGGGAGTCAGCCATGTCCTGCCACTCGCTGCTCGGGGACTGGCTCAGCATCAGTCAGTATTGTGCATCACATTGTTTCCCCCCCTCCCCCTTTGCCTTTCATTCCTCTCCCCTTCTGCCTCTTTTCCTTTACAACTGTTACTGTTTTTTATTTTATTTCAATTCTTAAATTGTTCTTATCTCAACTCTCAATTTTACATTCCTTTCCAATTCTCCTCTCCATCCCTCTGAGGAGCGGAGGAGTGAGCGAGCAGCCGTGCATTACTTTAGTTTCTGGCTGGGGTTAAATGACAACAGCAATTTTTTTTATTATTATTATTACTGTGGGATATTTTTTTTAATACAGGCTAACATTGTACTCTTTGCTAAAGCTGCTGATTCTGCCACAAACTAGAACAGAGATTTCTCAGAAATTAAGTCAGTTCCCCTCCTCGTTAATTCACTGTCTGCCTCCCAAGTGATTCCCCACAGAAAAAGTCTGACGTACAGCTACACTGTTCTGATTGAGGAATGAAGAAGCAGAGTCCACTGAACACTGGATTTTTTTCCTGTACAACACGGTCTGATGTGGACTTTGGTCCACAGAGGATAGTGAGTTAACCGTAGAGATCATCGTCATTGTCTTCACTGTACACGTTGCCCCCGCTGCCACCTCCTGTGCCTTGGCTCGGACCAGCACCACCCTGGTTACCTGATGGGAACCTGCATGCAGTGGTGCAGAAGGGGAGAGAAGAGACACTGTTCAAAATACTCCTCATAGCTCAGCATGATCTCCTCCCTCCATACCAATACCCTGGTGCCAAGTACGACAGGGAGGAGAAAGGGGATGAAGCCTTACGGCAGGTCACACATAAGGCTTATATGGCTGATAGATGTTGCTCATGTTAAAGGAAAAGAAGGTTGATGGGACTTCAGGAGCACTAAACAGAGCAGCTACAACTGAGCTGCAGCACAGCCTACGCCTGCCACATACTCAGCTGGCTACCGTACACACTGGGGAGAATGGAAAAATGTGGATGAGGGAATTTTTTTTATCCAGAATCCAGCAGAAAGCTGCCTCAGTGCTCTGTTCTGGGGCTGGCTGAGCCACACCACCCTTGTCCCACTCCCCCACAGTTACCTGAAACTGCCAAAGCCACGGCTCTGCTGTAGAGTCTGCGCAAACATCTCGTATTTCCTGATGTCATTGTCACTGACAGAGCGTCGAGCAAAGCGCATGGCCTCCTCAAAGTGATCCCTGCGTATCTCAGGAACTGGGTCATCCTCCTCCACTTCCTGTAGCAGGACAGAGGGCCCAGGTGAGCTGCATGCACAAGCTCCACGGCCCAACAACCACCCACAGCCTCCCTCCAGCCAGTATGCTCCAATACCTGCCCAAGTAGGGGCTGGAGAGGGACACTGGTAGACTTAGTCACAGCTGCAGCAGGGGCCTTCTGAGCAATGCTGACAATAAGGCACCCCAGGAGGGCCTTGTTCTCCCACAAAATGAGAACAAAGAGCTCCAAGCTCCATACTCTGTGATGAGAGCCCAATCATCCCCATCCAAGGATTATGGAGAGGAATGCATCCTGCCTCACCCACGGGATGAGGTGGGCTGCCTGTCTCACGAGTGGGGAAAGCTCAGGAGTGCCCTACTCACCATGGCGGAAGGATTGGTCTGCCTCTCTCGTTCTCGCCTGATCTCACTCTCAATAGACTCACGGATGGCCAGTTTGCAGGCACGCTGGCAAATTTCTGTCAGGTCAGCCCCCGAAAAGCCATTGGTCATCTTAGCTAGGAAATCCAGGTCGACATCCTAGTGAAAACAAACAAACCAACCAACCAAGAGAGGCCTGTCCTTTACACCCTCAGGTGACAAAGAGGTGTCTTTAGATCCCATGGTATCAAGGTACTGCCTTAAAACTTGGGCCAATTTTTGAAGAGATGAGCCTTTAAGGTTCTCGTTTTTGGGAAAAGTTAACCACATATAAAGGCAGGCCACACTCCCCACACAACCAGCAAGACCCTGCGAAGCAGCTGTTAATCACAGAATAGTTTGGGTTGGAAGGGACCTTAAAGCTCATCTAGTTCCAACCCCCCTGCCATGGGCAGCAACATCTTCCATTAGACCAGATTGCTCAAAGCCACATCCAACCTGGCCTTGTGTGTTCAAGTCCAGGGAGGGGGCATCCACAACTTCTCTGGGCAACCTGTGCCAGTGTCTCACCACCCTCACAGTAAAGAATTTCTTCCTAATATCTCATCTAAATCTACCCTCTTTCAGTTTAAAGCCATTACCCCTTGGTCCTATCACTACATGCCCTTGTAAGGAGTCTCTCCCCATCTTTCCTGTAGGCCCCCTTATAGTGGCCTTCCAGTACTTCAAGTCCTCCTTGGAACCTTCTCTTCTCCAGGCTAAATAACCCCAGCTCTCTCAGCCTGTCCTCATGTGGGAGGTGCTCCAGCCCTCTGATCATCTTCACGGCCCTCCTCTGGACTTGCTCCAACAGGTCCATATCCTTCTTACTTTGGGGGCCCCAGAGCTGAACACAGTACTCCAGGTGGGGTCTCACAAGAGCAGAGTAGATGGGGAGAGTACCTCTGCACTGTTCACCCTCAAGAAGAGGAAGGTTGACTTGTGGATTTAGGATATGATTTGTTCAGGTCTCAACATGAGGAGTCAAATGAAACAGTCAGACTGGAAATGGAGATGGGGCACAGGCAGACCAAGACAACCAACCTCCTCCTCCCCCTCAACTGAGGGAGTAGTACTGCAACCTCCTTTGAAGCTTTCCTTCCCAACAGCACCTAAAAAGGTAAGCTTGGCATAAAATAGCTTGAGCTCTCACTTCACATCTGCTTTTCTCTGATTAGCTATCAGTTGCATTATTGCCTGCTCCTCAGGCAAGGGACATCGCTCTTGCCTATGAGAGTTCAGCAACAATTAACTGCAATAGTTCCTCTTCAATTTCCATTTCCCACCCCTGTTTTCTACATTTACTTTTCTTTCAGAGTACAAGAATTTTTTCCACCTTGCCATAACATGCCTTCCTATTCCCACACTGTGGGCAGAACTCTACTATGCGATAAAGACCTGCTGTGCTTACACACCAACACCTAGCTTTCTTGATACCTAGTCTCAGAGCTCAAGCCTCCCCCTACCTCTTCATTTCCATCCTTCAGGAACTGAAGGCTTCCCAGCTCTGTACTGTGTGGAGCAGTTACCAGCCCTCTGCTCTATTACCAGCTTGCGAGGAACATGTGCAGCACACAGCAAACCCAAGTCAGACACAGTCAGGGTGCGGATCCTACCTTGGCAACTGGTGATTTCCTCAGGTTGGCCTTAAGAATAGCAACCCGGGACTTCTCATCAGGCAGGGGGATGTAGATGAGTTGATCCAGGCGGCCAGGGCGCAAGATGGCTGGGTCAATGATGTCTGGCCTGTTGGTGGCACCAATGATGAAGACGTTTTTCTTGGTGGACATGCCATCCATCTCTGTCAGGATCTGGTTGATGACACGATCTGCAGCACCACCACCATCTCCGATATTCCCACCTCGAGCCTTTGCAATGGAGTCTAGCTCATCAAAAAAGAGCACACAAGGGGCTGCTTGGCGGGCCTGCAAAAAGTAAATGGGAACAATTACTCCATGTTAATACCACCAGGTGAGCGATATGTAAGGGTTAAAAGAATAAAAGACTGGTCAACTTTGTGAGCTGACAGGGGTTCACTAACCTTTGTACATGTGCTAACATATGTAAAAGGTAGGGTAATACCTAGTTGCTACATAATTGTGGTCTGGAAGTTTAGACTAGGGGATGTAAAACCATAAGGGTATGTCATAAATAACCTTGGACAATGGTAAACAAGCACTGCAAAGGAAGATAAAAGTTTTCTTTAGCTAGAGAACAGGATGGTGTGTTCCAGAACACTAGGATAAGAAGTTTTAAAATCAGTAGAAATGAACTGCGCATGTACAAGAGACCCCAGGTTGAAAGTTTATGTGGACAAAGACTTTGAGCCTTCATCAGAAGGCCCTCTGAGAAGACCCTCAAGGTGGCAGTACGTGTGCATGAGGAGGTGGAAAAATATGTAAAACATTTCGGGGAAACAGTTTGAATATGTATTAGTTTTCCAGGAAATGTTAATGCATATATATATATATGCATATTAGATTGTAGCATAAAAATAGTGAGAACTGGAGCTGGGGGTACATACTAGGAGGAGCGATCCCCTATGCACCCGGCACCGCAAATAAAGAAATACCTGCTTAACGACTCTGTCATTATTGAGTTTTATCTTGGAATCCTGGCCCAGCCTCACCTAGCCTCCTGCCTCAGCAAGGAGTGTTAGAAAGCAAGGGGGCTCAGAAACTCCAATTTTTGATATCGTGAGAAGCACACCGATTTCACACTAAGCCTACCCTACAATTAAAGCAGCTTAGAGGAGTGCCAGAGCACTGCTGCCACAACAAAAACCTTGGAGGAGCTGCTCCAGAACAGACTCTTGCCACGCAAACCCTCAATTAAATTCTCCTGAACAACAAGCTATATTTCCCCAAAGCTAGGAGCATTGTGAACCAAGCAGAAGGGTGGTAACTCCAATGCCTAGAGGGAAAGCTGGAGTCAATTTTCCTGGACCAGAATTCTCCCTGCAAGATCTGGGGATGTCAATTGGTTTAGGCACTCAATTATCAGTAGGCGAGATACATCAAATGGTTCAGCTACCTAAAGGGTAATTATAAGGAAAAGGGAGCCAGATCCTTCTTCAAGATGCAGAGCGAAAGGATAAGAGACCACAAGCACAAATGGCTGCAAAGAAAATTCCAGTTAGAAAAAGAATAAATTTTCTTCACAATGAGAGTGCTCAAGCACTAGCACAAGGCCCAGAGAGGTCAGGGATTCTCCATCCTTAGCATATGTTCAAAACATGAGGCCCTGAGCAACCTGATTGAATTTCCAAGTTATCTCCCTGCTCTGGACAAATGGTCAGACCAGATGGTCTGAGGTTCCCTCTCAACCTAAATTTTTCTCTCTCTCTCTCCTTCCAACTTTGCCCTTTCAGCACCTTCCCTGACCACAGGGGTGATGATTCCTAAGATGATCCATGCAGATACCTCCTGGGACAAGAGGTCACACTATCTATGGGGCAACTGGGCAGGAGGAGTGAGTTTCTTTCTAAGCCATATGTATCACAGGACAAAAATAGAATAGAGTATTTCAGTTGGAAAGGACCTACAATGATCATCTAGTCCAACTGCAGAAAAAGAACCACCCATAGCATGTTTTGAAAATCTGTAGGTGACAACTTACTTTGACACCTCATTAGCTTTCAGGGATGCAAAGAATATCTATGCCATGCTAATACTAGCCTCACTAAGACACTGGGGCATTTATCATGCTATAACAGAAAGCCATTTAAATAGCTATGCTGCCAAAGAGAATTAATTCCTCAATATCAGGAAAGCAGCCTCTGCATTCAGTGCAAGTGCGGAAAACACAAAACAAACAAGAACCAGGCCAGTAAGACAGGTGCAGTAGAGAATGTTTTAGGGCTATCTCAGCACAAACATAGCATGAGGAATAGAAGATACGCTTACCTTATCAAAGATCTCACGCACATTGGCTTCAGACTCACCAAACCACATGGTGAGCAATTCTGGCCCCTTGATGGAAATGAAGTTTGCCTGGCATTCGTTGGCAATGGCTTTGGCAAGCAGTGTCTTACCACAACCAGGTGGCCCATAGAACAGAACCCCTTTTGATGGGGTCATGCCAAATTTTAGGAACTTGTCTGGGTGCTCCACAGGATACTGAAGAAGAATAAAGCAAACAAACAAAAATTTCTCGTGATGAGCCAGAACAGGTCTGTACCTTAGAATCACAGAATGGTTTGGGTTGGAAGGGACCTTCAAATATCATCTAGGCCAACCTCCCTGCTATAGGCAGGGACATCTTTCACTAGATCAGTTTTGTTTCTGCTCCTACCAGAAACACTACCTCTATTTCTGGTGGGTTAAACACAAGGTTCTGCCTGCTCAGTGCCACTGGAGTTTTTAAATGGGCACTGGTTTGAAAAGCACCACAGCTAAGTTGTAAAGATGCCTTAAACAGACTATTTCCACTTATGAACTAAGTACCAGTTCAGATAGTTTTCCAGCACACTTAACCCCAGCTTCACTCTGCCCTGCAGAAGCAAAAGGGAACTGCTCATTATCTAACCTGTTTGCCCCACCCTCCAGAGACAGGCAAGATGTCTGATGTATTTATCCTCCACAACAAGGTCAGTGATTGTGAATGAATCTACTTTTCAATCTTAATTTTTTTGGCATTAAAACAGACGGGGTGTTTCTACAGTGCCAACTGAAAACAAGGACATATCAAACCCAAACCACCCCAATGCAGGCAGGCACCAGAAGTTTCCACAGACCATTCATGACTTTGTTCCAGCCTCTCCCTTCATTGAAGGCTTCACAACTACTTCTCACCTGTCCCTGTACTAACACTGATGAAAAGCCCTTCAGAGGCTTTCCACGTAACAGGATTCTCAGAAGTGGTCCACACTGCTGGTCTCCACTTAAGAGAAGCAGAACTGCTGCTGTTTCCACATGTAGCCCAACACCCACCTAAGATGTCACTGTAGACTCAGCTAAGGAAAGCCTGATGCTGCTTCCCAGAACCTTCCTCTCCCTAAGTTTACCAAGATGGAACAGCATGGTATTTTCAGTCCATTACAATAAAATACCACAAAAACTCTGCATTTACACTGTTCACAGCCTAAACAGGCATGTGAAGAGGTTCTGGATTTTATTACAATTATTTTTCAAGCTGACTAGGCAAAAATCCATTGGAAACTCTTACCTGTACAAGTTCCTGGAGTTCTCTCTTTACATCTTCTAGACCACCAATATCTTCCCAGGTAACTTGTGGCACCTCCACTACAGTCTCCCGAAGAGCAGACGGGTTGCTCTGGCTCAGAGCCCACTATTGTTAGAAGAAACAGCATTATGCAAATCCGAACATGTTATGCTTTCATGCTTCAGATAAGCAATTAGACATTGCACCCAGAAGAAAGAGGGGCACTCCTGCATTACCCTGAAGTCATCCATGGTCACAGCCAGTGAGTTCATCACTTCAGCATCGATGGTTTCATCTTCTAGGTCTATGAGATCCATCTTCTTTCTGATAGCCTGAAGAGCAGCTTCTGAGCAAAGAGCAGCCAAGTCAGCACCAACATGGCCATGGGTCTCATTTGCCACCTGAAAGCAGAGTACTGAGTATGACTCACAGTGATACAAGCAAGCACTCTGCAAGGGCAATGCATGCTCTGGTCACTCAGAGGTACAACAAGACTCTGGAGGACAGGAACATCACTGCTCTGCTGCAAATTCAAGACAAGTGCTATCATATATTTAATAGGCAAAGACACTGCTGTTCCACCTCCTACTTGAGATCAAAGCTGCAACTGGAATTCAGATTATGTACAGAAAGATAACCCCAAGGACTACAGTTCTTCATTCAGGACAGAGATTACAGTAACCATCCAGTATCACCACAATGTTCACCCAGCTCTGTGAGTACTGTTTCAGGCTTGTTTTATTTTTAGAGAGAATGCCACAGCAAGCAAACCCAGGACGACAGTGACAAGGCAATTTCAGACTGGACTGATGATACACATTTGCTTTACTTAGCTATACCATGCTTCACTAGCAAGTGAGGATTTTTGGTCACTGGTAAACTGGTTAGAAGGAAGCTCAGAGATCACACATTCACCCAGTTTCACACTGTCCTAAACAAGCAGAGACAAGCTTTCCTAATAGCATGCTACTCACCTGTTCCAGATCCACATCATCCGCCAGTTTCATATTTTTTGTGTGGATCTGCAGGATCTCCAGGCGTCCGGTGGCATCTGGGATACCAATATCTACCTCTCTGTCAAAACGACCTGGGAAGTACAAAACATATATTGAGCTGCTGATTCTGCAAACTAAAGGAGCTGCAGTCGCTGCCTTCCTCTGACAGAGGAATATGATGACGAGCCACAAACACATATGATTTCAGAAAATGCCAGAGCTTTGGGTTTCTCTGCAGCATCTACCAGCGCAGTAGCAGAGTCAGATCAGAGGAGGAAGAAAAGCTTTAGCCATTTAGGGCAAGTGAGACTACTATATTAACTAGAGTTCAAGACTAAACACAGAGGTTTTCTGTTTTTTCTGATCCTCATTTATAGGAAAACATCCTTCCCCTAACCAACACATCATGAGATGTTTTTATTTATTCCTATCTTTGTGTCCTCAGCACAGGAGTCTACAAATACTGAGAGATTTAATTTTTCAGAACTTTCATAGCAGTACCCAAGTGGTGAAAAACATGAAGTGCCCCAATATCTGGGGGAGGGGGGCAGGAAACCTATGTATTTCTGCAATATTAACAAAGGTACATATACTTATCATTTTCCTCTAGCCATAGCTGCGCATTCATATGCCTCACTCCACATTTAAGAGGCTGCAAACTTAACTTTACCAACTGGTCATACAACAGACATTCATTCACACTGCAAAGTTTCAAAAACCTAAGTCTCAAAAACTACCAGGCTTCTCATCAATAAAAGAAATTGGACAATTCAGAGCCTTCTGCAAACTGAAGTATGAACAACCCCTTAAGTGTTTAGTTCTGAAATAGCCACACCTAATTGATGAACTGAAAAAGCGTGCTACCCTCAAGTATTTCATTATTTCTACAAATTCTAACCTAATAAAGCACAGAAAACAATACCAAAGGTTGGAAGCCTAAAAATTAATTTCAAACAAGTAGCTGGAGACAAATCAATACTTTTGTAACACACAGGTGTTAATATTAAATTTCTGCTCAGTCTTTCCATAACAAAGTATCTGATACACACACACAAAAAAGATGGCAATTATGGTTACCAAATCGCCTGAGTGCTGGGTCAATGCTGTTAGGTCTGTTGGTAGCTGCCATAACTATCACATGTGCTCTCTGTTTCAGTCCGTCCATAAGAGTCAACAACTGAGATACTATGCGACGTTCCACCTCTCCATGTGTCTATGGAGAGAGAGAAAGTAATGATTAGACCAAAAGGTCTAATATACAGCAGAGGAGCTAGTGCTGCACCAAAGCAGACAGATACAACAGACAAGCTGTTAAGAAACATCATTAACGATATCAGATTCTTCCAATATCCATATCTGACATCCAATTACATTCAAGTGTTAAGTTAACCACTGCTTTACCCTGTAGTCAAATGCAGAGATTCACACCAGCTGCTACCAAAACAGATGTACTCTTTACCTTCTACAGGCTTTCTTTACCTTCTCTCTCTTGGGAGCAATGGCATCCAGTTCATCAATGAAGATGATAGCAGGAGCATTCTTCTCTGCTTCTTCAAAGGCTTTCCTCAGGTTGCTCTCAGACTCGCCAGCCAGCTTGCTCATGATCTCAGGACCTGAAAAAAGTAACAGCACTGCAGCACTCAGAAGAGAGGTAGCTAGCCCCAAGGCATGCAGCTGAATTTCTTTAGTACAACATTCACATGGGAGTATCTATATTTCAAACCAAAGCAAATAGTGTCAACCAAGTTCACTAAATTTTCAGGCAAGAACAGCATGCAGAATGACTTTCTATCATTATTCTGGTTTTTTCTTTTTTTTTTATTTCCAGTTTACTGTAACAGAATGCAGCGCTAGTCAATGAGCTACCTTTAGCTACCTCTTTCCTTACCCTATTTCACACATGGTAAATTACTCTGTAATGTACCACCACACAGTTAATATCAGTACTAGCTTGCAAGAGAAGCAATCAAATTATATGGTGATGAATTATCAGGGTAGGAAAAGAAAAAGCTGTAAGATATCAAAGCTGTCTTTCATAGAATCATTTAGGTTGGAAAAGACCTTTAGAGATCAAGTCCAACCGTTAACCCAGGGCTGCCAAGACCACCACTAAACCATGTCCCTAAGTACCACACCTAAGTGTTTTTTAAACACCTCCAGGGACGGGGATTCCACCACCTCCCCGGGCAGCCTGTTCCAATGCTTGACCACCCTTTCAGTGAAGACATTTTTCCTAATACCCAATCTAAACCTCCCCTGGCATAACTTGAGGCCGTTACCTCTTGTCCTGCCACTTGTTATCTGGGAGAAGAGACTGACCCCCACCTGCCTACAACCTCCTTTCAGGTAGCTGTAGAGAACAATTAAGGTCCCCCCTGAGCCTCCTCCTCTCCAGGCTAAACAACCCCAGTTCCCTCAGCTGCTCCTCATGAGACTTGTTCTCTAGACCCTTCACCAGCTTCGTTGCCCTTCTCTGGGCACGCTCCAGCACCTCTACATCCCTCTTGAAGTGAGGGGCCCAAAACTGAACACAGTATTCAAGGTGGGGCCTCACCAGTGCCCAGAACAGGCGGACAATCACTTCCCTTGTCCTGATGGCCACACTGTTTCTGATAGCATGCTGGTGTGTACTGGCCTCCTTGTCCACCTGGGCACACTGCTGGCTCATGTTCAGCCAGGTGTCAATCAGCACCCCCAGGTCCTTTTCCACAAGGCAGCTTTCCAGCCACCCTTCCCCAAGCCTGTAGCATTGCGTGGGGTTGTTGTGACCCCAGTGCAGGACCCAGCACTTCTCCTTGTTAAACCTCATACAATTGGCCTTGGTGCATTGATCCAGCGAGTCCAGATCCCTCTGCAGAGCCTTCCTACACTCAAGCAGATCAACACTCTCCCCCCAACTTGGTATCGTCTGCAAACTTCCTGAGGGTGCACTCAATCCCCTTGTCCAGATCGGTGATAAAGATGTTAAACAGAACTGGCCCAATACTGAGCCCTGGGGAACACCACTTGTGACCAGACGCCAGCTGGATGTAACTCCATTTACTACCACTCTTTGGGCTCGGCCAGCCAGCCAGCTTTTAACCCAGCGTAGAGTACAGCTGTCCAAGCCATGAGCAGCCAGTTTCTCCAGCAGAATGCTATGGAAGACAGCATCAAAGGCTTTACTAAGGTCCAGGTAGACAACATCCACAGCCTTTCCCTCATCCACTAGGCAGGTCATCTTGTGGTGGAAGGAGATCAGGTTTGTCAAGCAGGACCTGCCTTTCATAAACCCATGCTGTCTGGGCCTGTTCCCCTAGTTGTCCTGCACGTGCCACGTGATGGCACTCAGGATGATCTGCTCCATAACCTTCCCCAGCACTGAGGTCAGGCTGATGGGCCTGTAGTTCCCCGGATCCTCCTTCCTGCCCTTCTTGTAGATGGGCGTCACATTGGCTAACCTCCAGTCTGCTGGTACCTCCCCAGTTAGCCAGAACTGTCGATAAATGATGGAGAACGGCTTGGTGAGCTCCTCTGCCAGCTCCCTCAGTACCCTCAGGTGGATCCCATCCAGCCCCATAGACTTGTGCATGTCGAAGTGGAGCAGCAGGTCAGTAACTGTTTCCTCCTGGACTGTGGAGACTTCATTCTGCTCCTCCTCCTCCCTGTCTTCCAGCTCGGGGGGCTGAGTACCCAGAGGGCAACTGGTCTTGCTATTAAAGACTGAGGCAAAGGAAGCATTAAGTCCCTCAGCCTTTTCCTCATCCTTTGTGGCAATGTTCCCCACTGCATCCAATAAAGGATCCTTGGCCCTCCTTTTGTTTCTAATGTATTAGTAAACACATTTTTTGCTATCTTTTATGGTAATGGCCAGCCCGAGTTCTAGCTGGGCTTTCACCTCTCTAATCTTCACCCTGCATAAACTCGCAACATCCTTAGAGTCCTCCAGTGTTGCCTGCCCCTTCTTCCAAAGGTGGTAAACTCTCCTTTTTTCCCCTGAGTTTCAGCAAACCCTCTCTGTTCAGCCAAGCCAGTCTTCTCCCCCACCAGCTCGTCTTTTGGCACATGGGGACAGACTGCTCCTGTGCATTTGAGTACCTTCTTGAAGAAGGTCCAGCCTTCATGGACCCCTTGGCCCTTCAGGACTGTCTCCTAAGGGATTCTGTCAACCAGGCTCTTAAACAGGCCAAATTCTGCCCTCCAGAAGTCCAAGGTAACAGTTCTGCTGACCCCCTCTCCTTCTCTTAGAATTGAAAACTCTGTCATCTCACAATCACTATGCCCAAGATATCCTCTGACCACCACATTACCCACCAGTCCTTCCCTGTTTGTAACCAGGAGATCCAGCATGGCATCTCCCCTACTTGGCTCACTGAACAGCTTGCATTACACAGGTATTACCTCTGTAAGATCCTATAAATGAGTTTAAAAAAAAACAAACACACAAAACAACCCACCACCAAAAAAACAACACCAAAACCACCCCAAAAACCCCAAACCCATTTCCTCTCAAAGAATAAATAAGTGAGGAAAGAAAGAAAGAAAAAAAACCTCTTTAAGCACATCAATCCCAGACGGAAGGACAGCATTCCCCTGAGATCTCCTACAATTGCTGAACGCTAATGCAGTTCACAGATTTATTCTGTTTTTACAGATTTTTTCCATCATGCTGATGGGAGTGGTAATGAAAATGTGCTTCTAAGAGATCCAAGAAAAGAAACCTGAGCCTCAGGAGTGCAAAGCTGCTAGCTGACTGAAGTGCATCAGCTGCAGAGCCACTGGTGCAGGCAGGTACTAAGTGTTTCATTACAAGTAACTCACCAATTAATACCAGGTCTATCTACAACACTGCCTGTAACTCCATGTTTGGGACTCGCAGACAGAATGCATCGCCAATTCTGACAATGTTATTTTTATTATGCAATAAAAGTACAAGTGTCTAAAGAAATATCTGGCTCATTAGCATACAGTGACATCTTCCATACACTTAGGAAGTATATGACAAGGGTGACGTGGTTAAACAGTCCTTTTACATCTGATGTCTTGAGATACAACGCAAATCACTTCCCTACAGCTGCTCACTGCTATGCACTCCTTTGCTTTCACCTTCATGGGTCTAAGTAATTCAAATCAGAAAAGCAGCACTCCTTAAGTACAAATGTTCAGTTATTCCAGCACCGACTGTAAAATGGGACAGAAAAACAGTGAGGAAAATTCAGAATCTGCTCCTTACTGGACATAAACCAGTATCTATCTCAGCTGCTACAGGTAAAGAGTAATCAATAGGAGGTTGTGGGACTTAGCTACAAGTGACAAGGTACTCATTATAGCTTTCAGAACAGTTCTTCCCAATTAATGTTATGTGAAACAGAATAGGTCTTGTGCTTTACTTGAGGGGAAAAAAAAAGGAATCCACAGCAGACCAGCTTATTTTCTGAATGGAACATACTGGCAGCAACAAAAACAAGTGTCCTGCACCCATATACATAAAATAATCTCACCACCTCACTTCCAGCTCTGCCCTCACCAACAAATGAACACTCAGCCAGACAGACTCCAAGTCCCTGCATCACAAAGCTTTCCAATCAGCCTGCTACAAAACAGCCAAGCTTAAGGGAAGTGCCATTACAGACGTTTCCACACAAATGGCCTCTAAGTGTCCCCAGAGGCACACTTCAAAGAGGTAAGGAAGGATGTCAGGGAGACAACATGGCTCTATAAGCCCTATTAATACCATTCATTATCATGAGATGGACAATGAACACACAGCAGATCTGGGGCCAAAGCAGCCACAAAACTTACCATTGATCAGGAAGAAGAAAGCCCCTGTTTCATTGGCCACTGCTCGGGCAATCAGTGTTTTACCAGTGCCAGGAGGACCATACAGCAGAATCCCACGTGGAGGCTGAGGACAAATGCAAGGGATTTAAGTGGTGAGCTAGTATCTGAATGCTTAAGTAACTTCACACTGAAGTTGTAAGCATTTGATAAAACTGGTCTGAAATTGTGATGCAAACTCATGCTGAATAGTGAATGCTGTACCACTTATGTAAAGGATGACGCACCTATGTTTAGTTAGAAGTCGGGAAATGTCCAAGGACCCTTATTGCCACATGACGGATGCACAGACTGCTAAGTCCTTGGGTTGGTTATCTTTAAAAAGGGACATTTGGTCTTAGATTCCTGTTGTACATGCAACGTGGCGAAGATGGAGACTTTAAACATGGCCGCTGAGGAATAGAGTCTGCGTAGAGACAACTCCTCAAGGACATTGCGCAGGCACGAGATATTTAAATCAATTCTCAGAGTTGTAATGAATATGTAAACAATTTCTTGGAAAACTAATGAATAGGTATGAGTTGCTTGTATAAAGAGGGGACTGAAAAATCCCCTCGGTGTGCATGACTGTCTTCCAGCTTGGGGGGCTGAGTACCCAGAGGGTAACTGGTCTTGCTATTAAAGACTGAGGCAAAGGAAGCATTAAGTCCCTCAGCCTTTTCCTCATCCTTTGTGGCAATGTTCCCCACTGCATCCAGTAAAGGATGCAGATTATCCTTGACCCTCCTTTTGCTTCTAATGTATTTGTAAAAACAGGTTTTGTTATCTTTTACAGCAGTGGCCAGCTTAAATTCTAGCTGGACTTTTGCTTTTCTAATTTTCTCCCTGTATAACCTAATAATGGCATCCTTGGAGTCCTCCAGAGTTACCTGCCCCTTCTGCCAAAGGTGGTAAATTTTCTTTTTTTTCCCCTGAGTTCCCGCCAAAGCTCTCTGTTCAGCCAGGCTGGTCTTCTTCCCCACCGGCTTGTCTTTCAGCACATGGGGACTGACTGTTTCTTTGCCTTTAAGACTACCTTTCTGAAGAACGTTCAGCCTTCCTGGAGCCCTTGGCCCTTCAGGACTGCCTCCCAAGGGACTCTGTCGACCAGGCTCTTAAACAGGCCAGTCTGCCCTCCAGAAGACCAAAATAGAGGTTCTGCTGATCCCCCCTCCTTACTTCTCCAAGGATCGAAAACTCTATCATTTCATGATTGTTATACCCAAAACGGCAGGATGGAGGGTGTGGGGGGGTCGAGCACACTGCCACATGGTTGTGATACAGGCTGGTACATTTCATCTAAGACAAATTCAACTGCCCTAATTGGAAGTGGCAGCCCAAACAAATGCAGGTGAATTGAACTGATATCTCTGTGTATTATGGAGAGTGTCATATACAGATACCAGCTCATTCAGACCTAGCTTAGGTGTTCAGTTTCCTTAAACCTGATGTTACACTGCACAGTGTACACATTATAGAAATGCCTATATAAAAATTGTATTAGTGAAGTCATTCAGAGGAGGAATGTTTTTAGCTAGATTGGTGCAACATCTCTGTAGTGGACTGCAGATACAATACAACAAAGAAAAGTGATGCAAGGTAAAATCTTGGTGGATTCAGCAGACACTGAAAGGAAGGGCTTAAGCTGAGAAGGATTTTTCTCCACAAATTTTATAAGCAAGAATTCAGAAAATATCTTTTAAAATAAAATATAGGGGCTGGAAATGAAATAAACTGTTCAAAACGGAAACAAAATGCATGATATATGACACTAATATGGAAGTGTAGACAGGTATAAACTAGATCTGTCTGAGAGAAATTTGAATAGCGTAGAGAAAAAAGAATGCTGTCCTTCATTTAGATTGATAAAATGGGTATTTACATACCATGAAATTTCATTATGCAGAATGAACCATGCTATTATTCTTGGTATATTCCACATTTAAAATACTGTATACATCACTTTCCCAAAAGGAGTGTTTATTTTAAGTCCAAAGACTATTCCAGTTCTATCTTAACAAGCCAATCTTTTACATTAGGAGTATCTGGAGAAGCACTACCTCATGCCTACTTCTACAGTTCATGAGACTACAACTACAGAACTTTATTTATTAATCATCAGAAAAGTAAGTTCTGTTATCTGTATGGTAGAGTCCTATAAACATTCTTGATAGCACATACATCCTTAAAAAGGCATAAACATTTCCAAGATTTCTAAAGCTATATTAGGCTGACTTGTTTCAGTCTATGTAAGTGCTGCACCATAACAGCTGCAGACAATCACATAGTTGCCTTGAAACAGTCCTCCTGACTTGTATTCTGTTCAGAACCAAAATCTTTTTGGAATACGTTACCTAGACCCAAGCCTTAACTTACATGGAGTGATTTAGAAAATACAGAAGACACTGTATACACTATTTCACTGACATATGTAGGAGACTGGCATGGACCACACTGTCAACAGACTCTATCCAAATCCCTGTTTAGCTGGCAACAGGATTGACACAATGTAAATAAAAAAAAAAAAAAAAAAAGGATTTCTACCCATCTCTAATTCCTTGCTGTTTAAAAGAATATGTGACTAGGAAAAAAGTATAGGTTTCAGTTTTACATCCAGTCATACTTTGGCCTTCCATTTTTGTCTTGTAGAACAGTTGACAGCTATATAAAATCACAACTGCATAAAGTCAGTTTGCAAGACCAAAAGGAACCATCAATCATCCACATGTATATCTGACACAATAATACAGTATTTGCACTGAACTCATAGCATTCACTTAAGGTAAGGGATTTCTCTCTAAAAAGCTTCCAAATTACTTCAAACACCTAAAAGTGTCAAATAATCTATCACAACTATTTCCCCTCGGTGTGCATGACTTTGGTGGAGCAATCCCCCATGCACCCAGCGCTGCCGAATAAAGATAACCTCCGCTCGCCTGCATATTGCTGACTGATTCTTCAAATCATGCAACAGCTGCCATCCCAGCATTATCAACACACTTACCACTTTGCATGACACACAAACAAAAACCTTGCCAGTAACTGACAGTACTGATTCAAAGCATTCCTCTGCTTTGCAAGTTACCAGTACTTTAATCTGTGTCCGAAACACATAAGGAAATACTTTCCTAACACCAACTTTAAAAAAAAATTCAAAACAAAAACCACAAACCAAATTACTTATTCCCCTCCCAATACCTCATAAGCCTCCAACATTAAAAGTCATCCACAAGGGCAAGCCCACTCATCCACCTGGTACACATGGGGACTTACCTTCACCCCTATGGCCTTGAAGAGCGCGGGGTGTCGGAGGGGAAGTTCCACCATCTCTTTGATTTGAGCCAGCTGCTTCCGGCAGCCACCAATGTCATCATAGCCCACTTCATTCAGTGACTCTTCTTCATCCTATATAGAAGGAAATACATTAAAACATTTGAGTGAAAACAATAGTTCAACAATCTCCCCGAGTCTACAGAACCCAGGAATCCAGGTTTTTGCTCATTGCCATTTCTTTGCTGTCTTGAGATTCTCACTTTCAAGTCTTCCTGTTGTCTTCTACAATTGTTTCTTAGTTGTCTCTTCCCAGACATGCAAAGGGAAATGCCTGCATGTACCTAGACCTCACTGAAGCCCACTCTCCTGAGTGACAGTCTCTGCTGCCAGGACCCCTACAGACTCTAGTGCAAAACAAGTTGTGTGACCCTCTGATGTGGCTAACAAAGATAACAGACAACGAAGCCCAGTATAAAATATACTTATTCCTTAAGTGATATTTTTAAGGATGACATACCTTTACCATACAGTTCTCTGACATAGCGTTTTCTCTTGGGATTGACTCTAACAGAGAATGTTAAGATCCAGATATGCAGATAAGACCAACTGTAACCAACTCTTTCAGTATAGTTCTACAGCATCCATTCATTTGGCTGTCCAAATCTACTGGCCTTAGTTATCTGTAACATTAGGCCACACTAAAATAATAAAATAACACAGCCTGGAATCTCAGAGGGGCTCAGTCCAAGCCCCACAAACAGGAGCTACTACTTCAAGCAGATTGCTCAGGGTCTGGCCCAATCAAGTAGTGAAGGTCTTCAGTTCTGGAGATTCCTGCCATCTCCAGGCCTTGCTCCAGGGTTTGGGGAAACCTTTTTCCTAATTATCTACTGGGAATTTCCCTTGATCCAGCTTGTGCCATTGTCTCTAGTCCTATCCCTGGACACAGCTCTTAGAGCCTGGTTATCCACCCCTTCCCATCAGGCAGTTGCCAGTAAGCCTGCCTCTTTGCCTTCCCTTCTCCATGCTGCATCAACCCACTCTCCCAGCTGCTCCTCATTCATTCCGACCTCCAGTTCTTCATCATTTTGGTGGCCTTGGCTGAACTTGCTCCTACCTGTCTCTGCTGTGTACCAAAGAGCCCAAACTGGACTCATCCAGTGCCCAGACATAGTCTCACAAATGTCAAATAGGAGGTGAATTTTTCAGAAGGCAGCTAACTACAAACCAGCACTCACCCTGATTTGCAGGTAGTAAAAAGGCACTTATTTTGTGAAGTATACAACCACCTTAGCTCATTTCTCTTGAGATTTCCTACTCTGTAACAGTAAGGTGGCCAAGACCTGACAGACAATCCACTCGGGCTGCCTCAAGCTTGGGACACTCAAGGCTAGACACCAATTGCTTTATTTTCACATGGCATGAAATTTAGCAACATTGTAAGCCCTCCCTGCTATGGATCAAGGGAACTTTGGAATTGAAAGATGCATCTAAGCCCAGCATGAGATATCTGGGAGCAGATGCAAACCCAGATGCTGCCAAAGTATGGCATCTCATCAGCAAACCTAAGCATTGGTGCTATCTCAGCATCTGAAGGAGGATACTGGAAGCCTATTTCTCTACCTTCAGCAGCAGCTCATCTCCTGAAATTAGAGATTTTAATCATTACATCCAATACACAAAATGCCAAAAACAGGAACTGCAAACACTGCTGCTCTCAAGGATTGTCACCGAAACAGATTTCAGACAGAGGGGATTCAGTAGAACCACATGGCAGGATTCTGCTCACCTCTCGTTTGATGGGCTCTCCTTCACAATGGATCACTGTGTCTGGAGCCACTATGCAGTAAGGACTTGGATCTGTCTCCACCACTTTGAACTCCACTGCACGCATCCCTCCACGCACCAGGAAGATGTCACCTGTAAAACCCCATATTACAGTAGTCTGCTGCAACAGGTGTCTGCAAAATATCAGCCTTTTTACACCAGCAGCCCCAGATGACAAGAAAGTGGGTTACATAGGCATACACTGCTGGCATTTTTAACACTGCTCTGTATTTCAAACTCAAGAGCTGTATGTATTGCGACTACCCGAGCACCATTTAGATCTGTAGCAGTTTAAGTACTCAAATTACGCAACAAACAACAGAAAAGAATACTCTACCTAAATAGAAAACACAAAGGCAAGGAATCACATTTCTTCTCCATTCAGTTTCAATTCAACATTTCTAAAACAGGCAAGAAGCCCCAACTTAAGAACAATTCATTTTAAAGTTATTATAACTAGTTGTCTCCAGAAGCAGAATAACTTCAACTTGTGTTTATACTACATTAGGACCTATTTGTTCCAGCAGAAGTGCTACTAGCACAACTCTAAAAGTATATTTGTTTTTTATGCACTCTCCCAGTTATTAATTAAATTACTTTGAAATAGTCAGGGTGCCAGTTAGTATATCCAACCAATTCATTAATATGCAGGCAACTCCCCAATCCCATCAAGTGGTAGCAACTTGGGGGGGGGGGGGGGGGAAACACATTAAACTGAGTTTTACCCGAGAGCCTTTTCTGATGCTCTCTCATCCCATGTAGAGGGGAGAAAAAAAAAAAAAAAAAAACAAAAAACCAACCAAACAAAAAACCCAGGACAATTATCAAGCTGGTCTGCCAGCCAGCAACAGATATCACCTTTTCTTCTGAAGATTAGGAAATTAAATCATCGCCAGCAAAATCTTACTCTACAGATGTCAGTCTAATGCAGGGGTCCTCAAACTTTTTAACCAGCACCAGCGCTGATGAAGGGGCAGGCAGTCATCTGCGGCTGCTTGGTTTCCCCCCCCAACCCCCGGCGGGGGGATTCTGTAAATGCCGGGGGCCGTATCTGGCCCGCGGGCTGTAGTTTGAGGACCCCTGGTCTAATGCTTCATGGAGATCTGTGCAAGTTTCTAGAACTTCTCTTTATTCAGTCTCAGGAGTAGCTCACACTGTCTGCCATCAGGACTTCAATAACAGGTGCTATTACCTTTCCTGATGGGTCTGTATGCTTCCAGGAAGTACGGCTTGAGATAGACCTCAAACAGATTCCCTGTGATCCCTTCTACTGTGTCATCAATTGGCAACACATGAATACGTTTGCCATATTTCACATCTGGGCAAGGCTGAATGCTGCAACAGAAGAAAACTCCAGTTAGTCATATCATCCCAGACTTACACCCAAGTCTGGAAAAGGCAGTGATGTCCCTTCCCAGGCCAGTACAAATGCCAGAAAGGACCCTCCAAAGCCCTGGCGAGACTTCCCACCAGCATAAGAATGCTGACAAGGCAAAAATAATGCCCATCATAGAACTAGTTTTCACAACGCATGCTTTCCTTCACTCCTCTCAGCCCAATCCAAAACTGCTGGGGAGTTTCATACTTTCTTCTTACCCCCTGCTCTTCTGTAGCCCCCCCTTGCCATGCCCAAGGTACACTCAAAAGTTACTAATATAGCCTAAAGACCTGCAAGAGTCATGAGCTAACTTTTGTTTCAACAAGGAGCTACTGCTGAACCAACTGTAAGGGAAAGGGAGCTAGGGGGAGCACTGTTCCTTCCCCTCTCTCTCTCATAACTTACTACATAGAATAGAGCTCCTGTTGCTGATAACCCTGATTCTGAGCAAAGGCTCTCACAGTACCAACCAAGGGTAACCATGTGTCTGTCAATCCCCCTTTGCGGAGACTGACATTTAGGTTAATGTCTGAAGGCCCCTTTCCCCTTTTTAAATAAACATTTTGGCTATTATTTTACAGTGTAGGCCAACAGCCTATTGTAGTGACACCTCAGAGCATCAAGCTGTAGCAGAGAGGCAGAAAACTCAAACTGGCTTTGCCAGCTAAGAAAAGCCTATATGGAACTGCAGCTGAGCATGCAACTTAATACACTACTTTGTTCAAGAGTCTTAATAGATTCTTTTACCACAGGCTTTACAGAGAGGATATAGCAGAAGGGTAAAGGAAAAGACAGACCACACCAGAAGGAAAACAGTTGACAGACTACAAGCAGGAAGCGATTAGCTCATGAATCTGGATTTCGGCAGAAACCAGGCCACAGAAAGTAACACAATAAGTACTTAAAGATCAGCAAGAAAAATTTTGAGGGCAAGAAGTGTGAAAAGTCTCTGACCCTTGCAACAAAGGTAAGGCAATTGGTAACATCTGAAAGGCTGAGAACCACTACAGCTGTGCTCTCCCCATCTCTGCTGGGACTGTATCTGAACTGTCAAACTAAAAATTACTCCAACAGTAACCTCACATCAAGTTAACGTAAGGATTCACCTTTATTTTACATCCATAGACCGGCTCAAAGCACTGTTCTGTTCCAACTACAGTTGTATTTAAAACTTGCATTTTCTAGTGGTAGAAAGATGTGAACAGACTTGTTCCTCTCTACAAAGTTCACATGAAACATTTTGCATTTAAAGATTATTCCAGATATCACCCCTGGAAGTCTAGTGTCAGAAATCAGGCTCCAATTTTCACAGAACATGCATGATATTGCAGATTAGGAAGATGCTCAGGAAGAAGAGCTGTCAGCCCTCATATATTTAAGCCTGCAAATCAGCATTTTTATGTTTAAGAAATGCTCACGTGTTTTTTCTCCCCACTCCCATCACAGAATGGAACCTGCCTCCTGTAAGTGAAGATGTATACTTCAATACTTTCCCCACTACCTTCTACAAGCATTGCACAAAACTCTTGCAACACTGTTAAAGCATTCCTAATTTTTAACTATTTTGTAACAAAAATTGGAATGTAACAACTTTCAAGGATTTTTAATCTTGCTATTTAACTGCTTCACATTTGTCACTCATTTCTAGCAAGTTTTAACTTCTGTTTGTCATAGGGCAGCTCAGTGCTTGAGCTAACCATACTATGAGATCAATTACAATGTTGCTTACTGCTTTCCACAGTTTACTTTGTAGACATTAAAAATTTAGACAAGAAAAACTTGTGAATTCGTCTGACAATGTGAATTTGGGAAGATGACTGTGACAACAGCGGGATAATTGAACTACTTAATGACAGGATCTGGGCTAGTGAAAGTCCTGAAGCGATTTCAGTAATCTTTAGCATAATTTTTTTAGTATTAATCCAAATATGCATACAGCCAGAAACACATACAAAAGTAAACAGAGATCCCTAATATGACACACACTTGAAAATATTTGTGATCTCCTCTGGAAGATATAAGAATACTTCCTGAAGACCCCCTGCCTCTGCTACAGACTGAATCAATTCAGAGCCAGCACACAAATTTAGGCAACCCAGGGATATACAACAGTTAGCAAAGTAGTCCTCACCTGATCACATCACCCAGGCGCACTCTCAGGTTGTTGCGAACAACTCTATTCATGCGAATCTTCTCATCTGAGCAGGTATCGTCTGACAGAACAATGCAGACTGCTTCTCTCCTTTTCTTTCCTTTTAGCAGAACAGTGTCTCCTCTGAACAGTTGCAATTCATCCATTTTTGCCTGTAAACAATAACAGCATTAGGACAAGCTTTCGACAAAACAAAAATTGAAGGAGAGTTATTGAATTTGAAGAATTACATCTTGGAAGCAATATACTAGATCTGCAAAGACAGAAGTTCCCACAACACCCAGTCAAGAGCTAACCCTGAAGCCAGACTAAGGACACAAGCTCAACTGAATCATAAAAGTTGAGAATCAAAATATATTTTATCATGGAAGAGCGTTAGAAAACAAGACAACCTACCTCCCCCATCTTGGTTTCAGCTGGGATGGAGTTAATTTTCTTCTTAGTAGCTGGTGCAGTGCTGTGGTTTGGCTTTGGTGTGAGAACAATGTTGATAGGACACTGATGTTTTTAGTTGTTGCTGGGTAATGTTTATACTTTGTCAAGGACTTTTCAGTTTCTTGGGTCTTGCCAGCAAGAAGGCTGGAGGGGCACTGGAAATTGGGAGGGGACACAGCCAGGACAGCTGACCTGAACCAGCCAAAGGGATACGCCATACCATAGAACATCATGCTGAGTATATAAACTGGGGGAAGAAGGGGGAAGAAGAAGGAAGGGGGGGGGGAGGGCATTCAGAGTGATGGCATTTGTCTTCCCAAGTAACCATTATGTTTGATGGAGCCCTGCTCTCCTGGAGATGGCTGAACACCTGCTTGCCAATGAGAAACGGTGAATGAATTCCTTGTTTTGCTTTGCTTATGTGCACAGCTTTTGCTTTCCCTATTAAACAGTCTTTATATCAACCCATGAATTTTCTCACTTTTACCCTTCCGATTCTCTCCCCCATCCCGCTGGGGGGAGGGGAATGAGCAAGTGGCTGTGTGGTGCTTAGTTGCTGGCTGGGATTAAGCCACAACACTCCCTCACTTGTAACTGCTGCAGCTTCTGATAAAAATACTTAGGTTCGTGTTGCAAAGCTACATTTCAAGTTAATAGCAACCGCTTGTGTATTACCAGATTAAATGCTTTGCTTTTATAGATTACGCACCTGGGAGAGTGACACAACACTGTTGTCTTCATTGATGGCTTCATCAACAATTAACCGATTGGGCCTGTTCTTCTGCTTCAGAATAGCAGTTGATAAGTCATCTACTTTGGAACTGGCAAAAAAAACATAAGTCAATGAGTCCAAGTGATATTGCTATCACCTTTCCAGCCACCTCTGTTTTGTTCTCCATTTTCTATGAGTTTCATTGTTGTCTTGTCTTTTAAACACTATACTTGTTTAAGACAAAGGAGAATATTATTCTGAGGCACCAGTTTCAGGAGTTCAATGCAGAATGTGTTCTGTCACTATATATAATTACTTTACTAGCCTCAAATGGAAATAGCTATGGAACTATATATGAAAAAGTGACCAGTGAGATGTTGCTAATTGCAAGATGTTTTGCCTAAAAGAATTAGTCAGACTCATCTGAAATCACATGTAACCACTGCCACCAAAACAAAAGTTCAAGTCTATTTGGCATCAAATCCCAGATAAATAGGGGAATTAAAGGACAATGCTGCAGCTCCCCTGACAGGAAGAATTGTAAGAGTTCCAGGGGTCCTCAAACTTTTTAACCAGGGGGCCAGCGCTGATGAAGGGGCAGGTAGTCATCTGCGGCTGCTTGGTTCCCCCCCCCAACCCCCGGTGGGGGGGTTCTGTAAATACCGGGGGCCGGATTGAGGACCCTGGGGGGGTCCGTATCTGGCCCGCGGGCTGTAGTTCGAGGACCCCTGGGTTAGCCTTTCAAGGCTCATTAGTTAAACCTAACAAGCCAGTAGAAATATTCAAGTGCTCATGAAAGATGGGTGGTTTTTTGTTGGGTTTGGGTTTTTTGGGGGGTTTTTTTGTTTGTTTTTTTTAATATAAGCACCTTTCCATAATACCTACACAGGAGTCACTGCAGCTCTAGCCTACTACACCACAAGAAATATGACAGATAATTTGTTTGCCTTGACAAAACTGAGCACAACAAACAGCAAGGAAATGGGAGAAAGTAGCATTAAGTGATTTCCTTCAAAATCAAATACAGCAAATAATTCGCATTATGAAAGAAATATGAACTTGAACCAACCAGTTCCCAAGGAGCTCTTAGAAGTTGTACATTCGCCAGCCACAACAGCAGTAGACTGTTTTAACTTCCCTTGGTGGGCGCATCCGACTACTCTCTCAAAGCAGCCCAGATGTGCCAGTGACTAAGGTCAGAACAGAAAACTCTGCAGAGTTTGGTTTGATTCACACCAAAAAGAAAAAAGTCTTCTTTTGTCCTGAGCAAGCAGCAAGCACCAGCAAAGAGTAGGAAGCTTTGTGGACAACAGTGTTGGCCATACACTCTGGCTCCGTTTCACTATTTTAGGGACAAAATAACCAGAAGAAATCAAACCTTGAGTGGAAGCGGCAGAGCAAGCAGCTACACAGTACAAACACAAACTGGCAGCAGTGTGTCACTTGGCATGCTCAATGCACTTTTAAAAATACATCAGAGGTGACATACCTAAAGTGTGATGTTACCTGAGATGCCCCCAACCCTCAAGATAAAGATTTTTCCCAAGACAGACTATGCAGTATTGGCTCCTTTCTCTGACACATAAAAGGGGGAACACTTCCAAGCAAGCCTATGAGGACAGCTAGCTTGTTTCCAAAAGGTTCTTAAGCTTCGTATGAAAGGCAATATTATTTTAAGTGAACAAAAGGAGGAGTGGTAAAAACATATCTTTCCAGAACTGCCAGCATTGGGAAAGTCACCTTTTTCCTCACTTCATTAAAGAGTGCAAGAGGTAAGAAATTGACATCAATCCCTTTCAATGACTATGTGAGATGTTACAGATCCATTCTCTAAACCTAAAAAGACACAAGAAAGCTCCTACTTGGATGTATCCAGCAGCCTCATTAATTCCATCTTCAACCTAAAGTGTGGTCTTGGTAAAGTCCTAAAAGGTCTGGTATTTCCAGGAAAACTGAGAACGCAATACATTGTCAGACCAGACAGGATCTTGTGATTAAAACAGTGGATAAAAACAACCACCTACTTGTAAGGACTTGGCCTCATCATTAGTTCCTGTGTTGCAGAATGGCTGTGTGATCATGGCCATGACTCCCTTAAAGATCTTTGTGAAACAAAGTTAGCGTAAGTTAGCTGAAGCAGGCCTTGCAGCTATGCTGAGGCATGCTGATAAGGAAGCTGAGAAAAACACTGACCTTGTGCCTAATGTTGTAAATAACTTTGAGGAATTCGCGTAGACAAGAGAGGAAAAAAAAAAATATGTAGCTAGCTATCCGCAGAAACCGCAAGTAGGAGGACGTATGAAAATGTAACCCTTTAGAGCTTAGCCAATCAGCAGATGACTAGTAGGCATAATTAACTGGAACTGTATATAAGACATAATCGCGCCGTAATAAATCGAAGCTTGCTTTATCACTCATATTGAGTCGGCTGCTTGCTTTCCCTCGCTCGTCAAAGTGGCGCCCGAACAAGGGACCCCTAACCTTGTTCTTCACCGGACAGCGAGGATGGAGAAGCACTGGTAGCAGCGACCAGAGAGCAGAAGATCGGCTGATGCTGGCATCGTACCCGATCCGTGCTTGAGCCCAGGATAATTCAAGAAGGGGTTCGCCGTCCGTGAGCTGCTACCCAAGGGAAAAGGCTGCAACAAAGAGGACTTTAACGAGTGCACAATGGAAAAAGAGGTAGCGCTAGCGCTTTTACAATGCTTTTTAGAAAAGCGGGGGAGTAGGCCCTTTAAAAGATCTGGCCCGGTTAATTGCATTAGGTAAAGCAAAAGGATATTTTGCAGATCCTGAGCATATGTTTGAAGTAGAAGAATGGCGTAATTATGGGGATTGTTTATGGGATTTAGTAATAGATGATGATAAGGCAGCAAAAAAATTGATGAAATCATGGCATGAAGTAACTAATTGTATAAAAAGATATCAAGCAGAAAAGCGCCTTGCTGCAGCAGTAACAAGCCGACTTGCAAGCGCAGATCCTAATGCAGGAAAAATTATGCCATGTGAGAATTACATTCCAATACCCCCTTTATCACAAACAGTGCTCTCTGTACCACCTATAGAGCCCACTGCACCACCTCCAGACCCTTCGTGTCCTCCGCCACCCCCTCCGGTGAAGTAGCCTCGCCCCCCCCCCCCCCCCCCCCCCCCGGCGCAGTAGCCTCGGGGGGGCCAGAGGGCGGGGACACATCTGACGAAAGTGCTGCTGAGGAAGAAAATAGCAGTGGGCAGACAATACAAAATTCTAAAAAAAAAAAAAAAAGGAACAAAAAAAATACAGTAAACAAACTGGTGCGTTCTACGCACATTGATTGTCAAAAAATAGCACAAGAAGCAGCTGCTCAGGGAATATTTGATATTGCTGAGCAAGTCAACCCCCCACAAGCTTTCCCTGTAACGTATCAGATGAATGCCGCTAACCAAAGACAGGGAACCTGGGAGGCTTTGATTGGAAAATATTAAGTCAGTTACGTAGTACAGTGAATGAGTCAGGCCTCCACAGTGAGCCCACCAGATATACCTAACTTTATGAAAGGGCCGTTATTGTGCCAGTGTATTCTGGAGAATAGTAACAGTTACACCAAAGGCATTTTAGTAACCCTGCCCTTAGATTCTTCTGTAGAAACAATGCTAGAGCGAATGAGTTGGGTGCCAGTAGGTCAGCAAGCCTTGCTAGTGGAAGCAATCCAAGCAGTAGGGAGAGATTTAGTGCAAGCCCAAAGTCAGGCTTTTGCAGCGCTTGCGCCTCTGTGCCCCCCTGGGGCTACCGCGCCCCCAAAGCCAGCGACCACCACGCGCCGAGACTTCCCCTGCTATCGATGCGGGAAGCCAGGACATACCCGTGACCGATGTCGACAACGTCAACTGTGGTGCCAAAAGGGACCACACAGCACCAATGTCTGTCGGCAGATGGGAAACCGAGCGCGAGGAGCCGCAGCGCGTCGACCCCAATCGCGACTCCTGTCACCTTCACGACACCCCCTCCAGGAGACATGACCAACTCTTATCGGCAGACACCGTGTTACAACCCGCCACCCGAAGGAGCCTCGGCCTGGACCTGGCAACAGCAGTAGATACAACATTAATTGACAACTGACCACAAAACATCGCAACTCGTGTCCGAGGACCTCTGATAATTAATGGACAAAGTTATGGTGCTCTATTATTAGGGCGGTCTTCTGGTAGTTTGAAAGGGCTGTTGTAAAGTGTGTTGCTTATAGTAATAATTGTTATCATTGCACTCGTATGTTTAAGCTGTGCTCTCTCTTGTATTCAAAAATTACTCAAGCGTGTAACTGCACAAGTTTTGCTTGCGCAAAGAGAAAAAGGGGGAAATGTTGCAGAATGGCTGTGTGATCACGGCCATGACTCCCTTAAAGATCTTTGTGAAACAAAGTTAGCGTAAGTTAGCTGAAGCAGGCCTTGCAGCTATACTGAGGCATGCTGATAAGGAAGCTGAGAAAAACACTGACCTTGTGCCTAATGTTGTAAATAACTTTGAGGAATTTGCGTAGACAAGAGAGGAAAAAAAAAATATGTAGCTAGCTATCCGCAGAAACCGCAAGTAGGAGGACGTATGAAAATGTAACCCTTTAGAGCTTAGCCAATCAGCAGATGACTAGTAGGCATAATTAACTGGAACTGTATATAAGACATAATCGCGCCGTAATAAATCGAAGCTTGCTTTATCACTCATATTGAGTCGGCTGCTTGCTTCCCCTCGCTCGTCATTCCTGGACACTGGAAATTAATTTAGCAGGTAGATTTTAAAACTTAAGCTAAGGGACACCAGAAAGAAACAATTTAGCCTGTTCAAAGTGTAAATGTAAATCATACTCCTCTACACGAGATGTGGATCCAAAGGCGTTTTGATAAGAAACTGCTGCCAGACTTTGGCTACATAACCTGTTACTGAAACTGAGTGGCTGTCCCTCAGGATGCAGAGATTGCTGTGCAGCCTAAAAAAAAAGTCTGGGATACGAGATAAAAATAAATGGAAAAGGAACTGGGCAGCAAGTGGAAGCTTTTGGACCAAAACTTTCAATAAACCAAAAGCTGTATAAATCTGGAAAGAAAGTTCAAATACCTTCCAACACACAGCAATGCTGAACAGCACAGCAAGTAGTCCACTTAGTTCTGCTGAATGTGAGAAAAAAAAAGTTTTAGTACTCAAGAACTGAATCTGCAGTTCCCCAAGAAGCAAGAGCTGGATCAATGTTGTCAGTACACTATCGTACTTAAAGTGATTGAAAAGCTTAGAGGCATTAAAAATGGAATAAAGGTCTCCAAGAAACAGCATGCATACATCTAAATGCATGGGGTTCTGCAAACAAACAAAGGTGTTAAGAAATTACGTGACAGCTACACAGAAGAGTGATGTTATTTCTCCTACAGACAAGGGTAAGGACTTTGACAGACAAGCACTACCCATTTTCCAGTAGCAATTCAGATTATTATGACCACTGTTTGCCCTCATTGCATCTCTCCTGGGGGTTCCTCATGCTGAAACTAAGATAACAGAGCAAAATATGTCTGTGCACCTCAACCACACTCAAACAATCCCTGCCATCTATGCATCAGGAAAGGAAAGCCTGAACTGAAAATACTAAGCAGGAAAGCCTAAGGCACAGGTTGGGGTTCTCTCCTGCCAACTTTCCTATGTGTGCTGGCAAAATTCAGTGAAGGGCAGAACAGAGAGCTAACATAGGTAATTTTTAAAGCTCCTCAATGAGTTTCCTATCAGGGAGGACTTGGTGCAAATCCTCTAGGTCATCTCCCTTACTCATCCCTTTCATCAGCTCCCTCGCCCACTTTCCCTCTCACTCCTCAACAAAGAGATAAACTGAACAAAAAATGTAGCTTTAGAGCAGTTTTGGAATTAAAAGGAAATACAAAGCCTGCATCAAAAGCCTGCCCTTAGACAGAGGCCAGAATCGAGGACATAATGGCACAGCTAATGGCCAAACTTGCATATAAAGCGCAACATCAGCAAAATTGAAGTAAACATGCCCTAAAGACCAACAATAATGGGTTCCCAGTTTCCATCCTTAGCCCCCTTTTCTCTCTCAGTAAAGAAGTCCGATAGCTCCATTTGACAGAGGGAAGAGGTTGGGAGGGACATTTTACAACTTTTACCACTTCATTTTTCTCTGTGTCAGAGCTTCCCTAGTTCAGCATGGTGATAATGCCTAGAGGCTATGCATTGTGGTGGACAGCAGGAGTAGGCTGGAAACTAGGACCATGCATGGCAATCAGTTAGCTGAGGGGAATGTGCTCGAGCTTGTCTAGACAACAATTAACATGATGAGGCATGTTTGCAGAGCACGGGGGAGTGGGAGACGGATGGCGCCAAGGAAAGGTAACACCTTGTGGTTAATTGCTGGTAGTTAACCACCAATCAGGGATTGCCTAGTATGCAATGCTTAGCTTCAAGAACCAATCTGTTTAAAACGCGCAGCTTCTGAAAGTGTATAAAAACTCATGCTTCTGTACAATAAATTGACATTTGCTTGCATCAAGCTGCGTCCCGTCTCTTCATTCGCCGCAGTGGACAGTATGAAGAATGAGCGCAGAAAGTAATTACTAATTCTTCTGAAAACAACTACCAATCTCCGAAGCTCCACATAAAGTAGGGAACTAAACTGTTCCTGCAAGTCTGTGCTAAATATACAATGAAAAGTCACCAACTCAAAATGATTTCAGCTTCGTTAACAAGTGAACACAGTCATGCTTTTTGTATGGTGGTGTACTTTTTTATCAATACCCTCATGAACTTGCTTCCTAGATAAAACCTGTCAGTGCTTTCTTACCAGCCCTGGACCTCAGCATCCATGTTACAGACTGAACTACTTTCCCCAGCTAAGCATCAAAAAAAATCCATACAACATTTTATCCATTGAAGCTAATGAGCAAAATATCTGATGATTGCAGCCACTTACTTGTGGATAACTGGCTAGCTGAAAAAGGTCTCATAGACATAGTCCAGCTGGCTGGACAAAAATGCACATCGCTCTCAGCTTATCTGAAGTAAAGCAAAAATACACTGTCTTTGGCTGTTCTTGTTACACAATAACAGGAAGATTTCGGTGGGAAAAGAATGTTGCAGGTGGGAACAGATAACTACAGAAGAGAAACTAGGGGCGGGCTTGGTATTTAGGCAACTAACCAGTAATGAGCTTAACTTTTGTAATATGTATGAGCTAATTATAACAAGGCATAAAAGGTGACTGTAAGAGACAATAAAGGAAGTCTGCTGATCACTCATATTGAGCGACTGTGTCTTCCCTCCGTCGCGACAAATGGTGCCTGAACAGGGACCCTAGAGAGGGCTGAACCTGCGAGCCACGGTTCGACGGAGATTCGGGTACCGGTCCTGAAAGCAGCGCAGGAGGCGGAAGGGCACAGTCCCCGCGCCCGGGAGCACCTACAGAGGGTCCCGCCGGCCACGCGTCGCCGAAGTCTCGCAAAGGCTGCAACAGCGCTGACGACGGTATGGAGAGACAAGCGACGTACGATTCGCTCAAATGCTTTTTAGAAAGCGGAGCGTTCGGGACATAGATTGTAAAAAGGCATTACCCGGGTTATTAACGTATGGGATACCATCCGGGACCCCCGCGGCAGCGGCGAGCGGCGGCGTGCGGCCCGGCAGGCCCCTTCCCGGCCGCGGTTTCTCTCCAAGGCGGCACCCACCCCCCTCCGATCGGCGCCATGGCGATGCAAGCGGCCAAGCGAGCTGACATCTGGCTGCCCCCAGAGGTCAATCGGGTCCTTTATATTCGGAACCTGCCGTATGAAATCACAGCGGAGGAAATGTATGATATCTTTGGGAAATACGGACCTATTCGACAAATCAGAGTTGGAAACTCTCCTGAAACAAGAGGAACAGCTTAAGCTTCTCAAGGAAAAATACGGAATTGATTACAAACCCACCAAAAAAAAAAAAAAAAAAAAAAAAAGCTTCAGATGTCCCCTACAAGAAATGGGTTTCTGCCTTGAACTAGCAAACATCTCTGTGCTTAAAGAGAAGCCTTTTTGCCTTGATGGAGATAATTTATTCTGTATTCTGTATTTATGCTGTATTCTGAATGTGGAAATTGGTTGGGACTAGGAGGCTGGCTTAAAGGCATTTTGCAAACGGGATTATTATTTTTGATCATTATTGTAATAATAGTTTTTTGATCAAAACCAGCCAAAATTATTTGTAAGCATTAGGCATATCTGGAAGAGAATGCCTTTATTTGAATCAGCACTTAAGGTGTAGTTTAGTCTGAGGCTGTGGTTTTATCTGCTTCTGGTGAATTTTTGAAGTGATGAAATCAGAGATACAAGGTATACTAAGAGTTATGAGGTAATAAGGTAATCTAAGTAAGGGTGCTGTCTTTTATGTCTACAAGTGCAATATGCTTTTATGTAGCAGAGAGAAACTTTGACAATAATGTTGCTTGAGTGAGATGTGCATGTGACAACTTGGGAAAAGGGATATCACAACTGGAGTGCAACAGTGTTTCTATGTCTGGCAGAGTGAAATCTTTCAAGACCTGAGTTTAGACAGTCTAAAATAAATTGTTAGTATTCAGAAAACCCATCTTAAGCCTCTTTTGCTTACATAGTGTTATGGAAGTCAACTGCTATTGTAGAGAATTAATGATTTTTTAATACATATTAACAAATACTACTATTTTAACTTGAGGCAGTTGAGTGAGAAATACCCACGTGTAGCATTTGAGGGAATGTCAGCATAAATCGCACTTACAGTAAGACTGCATTTTTAATTACTGTACTCGTTAAGATTCGATGATGCCATAAGGCTAAGGCCTTTTATCACGGATTGGTTCTGAACTAAAAGGTGTGTGCACATGTAGATATGCACATTTGTGTTATTTTCCTTAATTGGCTACAAAATAATATAATTAGGTTGGGGACTAGATCTTGGGAATTTACCTATTATACTTCTGTTTGTTAAGGAACGTGCATAACATACAGCACCCATGTAGGCTTGGCTTGTGGCATAGTTGTCAAATTTAGCATAGACATTCAGACAGATAAGCAACGTACTCTTCTTGTGTGTATCACCTACAAGCCATTATGGCTTAGTGTGTAAATCTGTACGTAACTATTGAAAAATCCACTTATGAATGTATATAGCTTAGAACTAATTTTTTCCCTTTGTTAATTCTTTGATATCAATGAGGTATTCTTCAGAAAATGTATGGACTGGTTGGTTGCATAAGGGCAGTTGTTATTTGGACAGAAAATTGTTAATGGTCAGGGATTTTCCACTAAAATATTTGCAAATATTCCTAGTCAAACATCAGTTTGGTTTCTTTTTGGGTTTTGAGCTTGCATTAGTCCATGTTCAGAACTTTAAAATTACCTTTGAATTTTTTAAACTTTTTATATCACTGGAACAGAAAGAGCATCTAAATTAAAGCTTCAAGCTAACTTTATTTTTCAAGTATTTCTGGAATTATACTTCTGAACTGAGATTTTATAAGTTGGCTGTGTATTTTCCTGTGTTAAAACGCTGTTATTGAAAATGGTCAACCAAGCCTATGTCGCCCAAAATAAAAATGGGGGAATTGTGGATAACTGGCTAGCTGAAAAGGGTCTCATAGACATAGTCCAGCTGGCTGGACAAAAATGCACATCGCTCTCAGCTTATCTGAAGTGAAGCAAAAATACACTGTCTTTGGCTGTCCTTGTTACACAATATCAGGAAGATTTTGGTGGGAAAAGAATGTTGCAGGTGGGAACAGAAAACTACAGAAGAGAAACTAGGGGTGGGCTTGGTATTTAGGCAACTAACCAATAATGAGCTTAACTTTTGTAATATGTATGAGCTAGTTATAAAAAGGCATAAAAGGTGACTGTAAGGCACAATAAACGAAGTCTGCTGATCACTCATATTGAGTGACTGCGTCTTCCCTCCGTCGCGACACTGGAACAGCACATGACACAGCAGTGCGTTCATACCCACACTCAAGATGCCAAGTTCTCAAAAACTGATTCAGACAGATATGGACACGGAAATGAGACTCTCTTCAGAAACCACACTATTAGCTCTTGCAATGCTACTCTTGGTGTTAAAGCTCAATTCAGCAAGATGGCTGCTAACAATATTGACCCAAAAATTGCAGCTAAAAAGTAACTGTTTTCCAGTTGCAAAGTAACTTTTATTGATTCCTGTGTGGCGAGAACTTTGCAAGAGTAGAAATTTCTTTTTTTAAAGACACTGTTCACCTCACTCAGACTCAAAATATACCTTTGAGACCATCACTTCCATCACAAACTTCTACCACGGACACTAAATTCTTGACACACCTTGCCGGAACTAAGTAGGAGTAAATAGGTCTAAATTGCAGGAGTTGCAAAAGAAAAAGAGAAGATAAACCACGGACGCTAAAGGGACTAAAAAGTGCCTCTGACAAGGGCAACAAGTCACTTAAAGTATTCTTGGATTTGGGAAATTATCTTTAGGTTCTATCTTTAGTCCTCTCAAGGGGCAATGAAGTGGCTTGCACACGTGGGCCGGGAGACCAGTATTACTCAACTAATTTTTGAGAGGCGTAAAAGATGACCCTCAGCCTGGCACTGAAAACAGATTGAGGCAAGACACCAGAGACAAAAATATAGCCGATTGCCTTGGCTGCCACAGAGGCCAGCCCGGCACAACATATCTGCCTCTTCTAATGCCAAGTCACTTCTAGCCTTGATCCGAGGGCCGCTGCGGACCTGCGGGGGAGGAGGCCGGGACATGCCTCTCCTCCCTCACTGCCCCGCCAGCCGCTCCACCGCTTTCCCCGACGCTCGCGGGACCTGGAAGACAAAGCCCTTCCCGGCTGTGGCCTAGCCCAGGCGGGACGGCCCCGGGCGGGGGCACGGCCAAGGCCCAGCGGGAAGCCTAGCTTGGTCAGGCCTCGGCCCCCTATGACTCGACACTTCCCGGGGAGGCCCATCCGGGCGGGGAGGGAAGAGGAGCGGCGGCGCACGGGGCCCTCCTGAGGGCACGCGCCTGGTCTGGCGCGTGCGAGGAGCGGCCCATCCCCCTCCCAGCTCCACTTCCACCTCCTCAGAGCCTGCATGACACAGCGGGATCGGGGGCCGGATCGGACCCGCCGCCGGGTCCGGCCAGGGCAGTGCCGCACCGCACGGAGGAGTAGTAAGGAGAGGTAGGCCGGGCTCAGCACCGCCGGGCCAAGGCCGCGGCCTGCTAGCGGGTGGCCCACACTTACTCGGATCCTGAGGCCATGGCGCTGAGGAGGAAAGGGGCGAGGGTAGGCGGCCGGCGACGACTCCTCAAGGCGTGCGACAACGAATCTCAGACAATCTCGCGACGATGGCAGCAGGTCAACACACTTCGCGCTGACTGAACCTCAGAACCGACTCATCGGCAGGAAAAGCTCCGCCCCGCGTTGCCTCACCAGCTTAGCAACAGCATGCGCTGATCAATCGGAAATTCTGCCCAGCCACCGCCTAAGCCAATCGGGAAGGCGGAAGCGAGGAAAAAAAAGAACGAGCGCTCTTGTTCCGCTCGCTCTTGCTCCTTCCCCCTCTTCTTCTCCTCGCATAACACCCATCAGCCAATCACAGCACCACCCCTGCCGTGGCTGTTATACAGGGCAACATGGGTCGGGCAGCCAATGGCGAAAATCCAGGCGGAAACGCTCACCATGACGGCCATCCGGGCTAGTCTCGCCTCGCGATTGGCTAGCGCCCGAGGAAAGGGAACCGTGTGGGGAGGATTGCAGTCAATCAGGAGGAATGGGAGGCGGGTACTCGGGGAGCAGCCGGAGTGCGCTAAGCATACCCGGCCTCAGCCGGCGGGTCCGCGCACGAGCAGTGGGGCAAATTGGCCCCGTTGGGGGTGGTCTCTGGGGCAGCCTCGGTGAGTCTTTGAAAGGACGCGTTCCAGAGGCTTCATTTCCCCCCGGGTAAAAGTGTATGGCGGGGTTCGGCCCGGCCCTTCCTCTCCATCCAAAGGTACCTGCGGGCCTCCTTTCTCTGATTTTTTTTTTTTTTTTTGCAAGTTTTCTTTCCCTGATTGATTTATTTTTTTTTTTGGAAGGGCTGGACTACCCCACCAGGCCCTGCTGCAGGACTTATGCTCCCGACCGCTCATCTCAGCGCAGACACTGCCCCATCAGGGGTTTGAAGCCCTAGCTCTCCTTGAACCACCTGAAATACCCCCCCCACAGCTCTTCACCACCACCGGCCACGCCTCTGTGACCTGCTGCCTGCCAAGCACTGCTTCCCAGTCTGTTTGGGCACTCACATCCCCACATCCCTGATACAATACTGTAGTTGCTTCATGAACCTTTGTTCTAGTGTATAAACACCCTCACTTTTAGTTGTAGGTCAGCTGTGTCCTTGGGGCCAGCTATTGTTTAGGCTTTGTAATTCTTGTATGTAGGCACTAACCATCTAAGGAATTGTTTATCTTAGTCAAGGAATGTGTGAAGTGATGAGAGAGAGTCTGCAGCAGAAAAACCAGGCCGAGCTGGTTCTGTGGTTTGTGAAGGAGTGCCAAGTAAGTGATATGTGCAAGAACTTGGGGGGTCATGGGGCAAACAACGGGATGAAGAGGAAGTAATGCCCACCAGACCCTCAGGACGACCACCTGGAGGCATAAGTGCCAAGGAGTAAAAGGACATTATAATATTAATGAAAGTCCCTGGAAGGCTCATACATATGCAGATAATTCCTGGAAATGTAATGAATATGCATAGCTATGTGACATAAAATGGGACCTGTGAAATAGTTCGGCATGCACATTAGGTGGAGCAATCCCCCATGCATCTGGCACTGCAATAAATAATGCCTGCTTCTTAATGCTACATTGGTGTTAAGGAGTTTTATTCCCAATTTTCGGTGACATCCCCACCTGAGTGATATTTCCTTAGGGCCAGAAACATTGCTGGAGCCAAGTGGCATTGCACTTGCAGCCCTGGCTCTGCTCACATCAGGGGGGAATCGTGTGTCAGATGCCTGTTCTCAACCATCTGGTGCTGGCAGGTACTCCCTTGTTTTCTCATAGGTGACTATTAATAATTTAATTACCTGGTGCTCTGTTCCAAGGAGTCAACTAGTACTTGATCCCTGCCTCCTCTCCTGCCCTTCTATTTTTTTAAAGCCCAAGCAGTGAGGTGGGACTGAAGAAGAGCAGCCATGGGGCTCTCCCAACCCAGAGGAGTCTGGCTCTGCTGAATTTAACCTCTTCCAGTAAGGCATTGTCCCCCAACATCTGGGTTTTCAATCCCCTCTGTTCATCCCTTGCTCTCCAAGATATTTTTTCTGAAGGAACTGCAGGGCAAAGCCCACCCAAGGCCCCTTTGGCATTCAGAGGAGACCATAGCAGCTCCTATCTCATGCTTCTGAGCTTTGTCACGTCCTGTTTCCTCTCCCTCAACTCACCCTTTGCCTTGCAGTTTCCAACCATTTCTTCCCTCTTGTGGGAGGCAAGGCTTGCCAAAAGCTTGGCTAATGTGCTTGTGGGACCTTCCTCACCCAAAATTAGCTGCACCAAACACCAGGCAGGAGCAGGTGCCCCTTCACCCCTGCTCAGTGTCACACAAAGGAGCCCAGAGACACCTAGTGCAGTTAGCACAGACACCACCATCCCCCCCCAAGGGACACAGGGGACACACAGGCACGGGTCTCAACACTGCCACCTTTCCTGGCTAGTGCAGGGCAGTAGAAGTCAGACCTAGAGCTGCATGCTTCAGCCAAAACCACTTCTCTGGGCTCCAAACTACCGTGACCGAGTAAAGCACCAGTATACAAAGCACAGGTAGGACAGATCATCTGACAAACCCTTTGCTTTATGAGACCATCTGGCTCTGACACCAGCTCCCTGGTGCTCCAGGGAGCACAGAGCTGCCCCCACTGCATACAGCAGCATAACCAATGCCAACTTCAAAGGAACGAGGATATCTCTGCCCTCGATCTCCCACAAACCCAGGGCACAGCCCACAAGCTCACAGCAGCTCCAGGCAGCATCAAGACCATGACTGCAAAGGTTCACTCTGGAAAAAGGACACAGTAAAACTTAAACTAAATAAAAGCCTTGGCTCTATTAGAAAAGGAGAACTATTCTGTTTCAGTCCTTTGGGAATCCAGCTTTATCCAAGAGTAATTTTGAGTCTTGGAGGAGTCCTTAAAGGCCTCATGCCAGCCTGGTGCAGGGAGACTTCAGCAGGTGGGGATGAGGAGACTGACTGGGTTAGCTCAAGGGGTCCAGGCTTGTAGTCCCAAGGTAATTCTGTATGCTTCTGGCAAGAGATTCACTGTGTGGGAAGGTCGCCTGCTTCAGACACAAAACCAGGTACGAAGAGAAGGGCCTGAAGGAGAAGGAAATGTTGCAGCATTAAGGACTGCAGCATTCCCTTGCTATGGTCTGACTAGGAAGTTCACTCTCCATGTGCTGCGCAGAGCCCCCAGCTTCTGCCTTCCCATTTGCCATCACAGAACCAGGCTTTGGCTCTGTGTCAGCTCTTTTGAGCCCCGGGGGAGTCCTGCATAGCCACAGCTTGTGGTCTCTCAGAGCAGACATGGAGGGAAGCTCCTCAGACACATTTGAGCTGTGGGTGCAGTCTAGCAGTTGCTGAGCTAAACTGTCCACACAGTTTGAAACATGGGCTATGCTGCTGGAGCTCTCTCATGTGTCCAGCTGAGATCCCACCCATCCCTCTACACACCTTCCCTGCCCTTCCTGCTGCCCATCCTCCCCAGCAGGGCTCTGGGAGAACTTCTGCCAGTGAGCAGCTGCCTCCAGCTTTCAGTTCAGTTTCCACAGGGCCTGTACCAGGTAGGAGGCAGCAGCTGGGTCACCTGCAAGACTCGAAGGGGGATTCAGTCCTTAGCAGAGGAAGAGCAGGTCCCCAGCGCTGCTGTGGATTGCAGAGTGTTGCAAAAGAAGCTTAGAAGCCAGATGAGGGAGGTGAGCATGAGGAGAGGTGGCATAATGGGGAGGAGACCATCCCAGCTGTGTCACAGGCTCTAACTCTGGGGCTGGCAGCTAAGGTAGATGGCATCAGTCTGTGGCACAGCCAACCACATCTCTGTTTGGACATGGGTTGGGGTTTTCCTTGCAGTCAGGTCTGCACCCCTGAAGGGAGGGATCCTTGGTCAGGACTGGGACCAGAAGGTTTGGCAATTCCTAGTGAAGCTCATGCCCCTACAGTGTGTCAGCACAGCTGGAGCACTGAACAGGGGAGACTGGCCCAAGTGCCCAGGGGTCACCGCTGGGAGCAGCACTAGCTATGCCTGGGCTGTGCTCAGGATACAGACAGCTCCCTGCTCCACTCCCCTCTCCCCTGACAGGCCTCCATACTTGGCCTCTGGACTGCTAGGTACAGACACATGGCTTCCTGCGATGAAGCAAGACTCCATCTCTCTAGCACCTCTGTTCTAGGAAAGCAGACCCTTTCCAAGAGAAAGCTGGCTATACCAGGCTTGGGTTTGGGCAGGAAGAAGAGAAACCTCCAAGCTGTCTCAAGGCACAGGTTATGGGCAGGATTCTGATATACCCCTCTGACAATAGTTTTGATCTGCTTCTCCAGAGCAGTGGGTTGACCAGGCCCCAGAAGAGCATCTCAAGTATGTAACATTGATAGCAGCCCTACTGTAATCCTTGGCATTCAAATAAGCGTGGACTAAAACATGAGACCTTTCTGCTGAAGGCAGCAAAGTAACCCAGGAAAAATTTGTGGAAATCCTCTCTGTTCCTGTTACAGATTTACGTGCACCAGCCACCATAACAGGGTCTGACCCTAGGATCCTACTGATTAATGTAGGTTTCCAATTCCTCTTTTATTAGTTCTCAGGTTACAGCTCAAGCTGGGTGCCTCTGGAGAGGGATCCATACCCCAGATCACACCCCTCAATTATACCTGTACCACCCAGCACTTGATCCCCAAGTCCAATCACTTAATTCTGGTCGGTGATCTCTTGATTTCTTATTGGTTTTCTTTGTTGCTGGGCTGGCCTTCTGAAGTTACCTCATTCTCTTGGAAATGTTTCCTTGCTCCTTATTGTTGACGCGGAAGGCTCAGACACAACTTATACGACCAATGTGATCAAGTTAGTGCCACTTTATTAAGGGATACACAGCAATGTATACACTAGCACAAAGCGCACACATTGCTTCTAGATTGCTAATAGGCTAAAGCTGCTTGTCTATTCACTCTCCTGCACTCTATGATTGGTCACGGCGTGGTATCCATGCTCCTCACCTACATTCTGTTTCGACATTCTATTTTCTTATTTTTCAGTCCAACTCCTTCATCTCTTTCCCACGTACAGTTCCTTAATAGTCCAAATTTCTTATCTCTCTGCCAGTACACAGTTTCTATGTCTTCCTTGGCCTTGCATATGTCCTTCACAACAGCTGCAGCTTGTTACAGCTTTGGCCTGCTCAGCCTGCTATTACAACAAAGTTACTTGGTCTGGATTGCTCATAATATGCCCATTTTCTTCCAGCCACTCCACACTTTATCTTCTTCATTCTGCTCACGTCTGCTGGATTCAGCTAGTTCTGTGTTAGCAGCATTAGTTTTATCAAAAAGTTTACTCTCAGTTAGCTCTTGCAGCCTAAGGCTTCAACTATTTAGTTACTAAGCTACTAATGCTAAATGAGACTATTCAGAGAGAATACAGTTAATCAAACTCCTTCTGTAACAGACCTCCATTTTTTTGGGGCATCCCTGCCCATCTGTAGTTGGCCTTGTATGAGGACTCTTCGATACCCTTGTATAGATTTCATAAGCATATTCTGTAAACAATCCCAAATACAAGTAAAAGCACAGCAGGCTATCAGAAGCATAATAACCACAGGTAAAAGACTTTTTAGCAGTGAACTAAATAAACTACTAAACCATGATGATAATCCCCACCCAGAGAGCAAGTTTTGTAACCAGTCGCTTTTGGGGGGGGGGTTGTATGCACTTTGGGCTCCTTTGTGGGTAGTTAGGCTGACTACATGATGAGCCAACACAAAGGAATTGTGTTCCTTATAACTAAGAGTAGGGGGTATTAGAAAAAGCAGTAAAGTACTGTACTAACACAGTTTTGAGAATAACGTTCACAGAATGGGGTTGTTGACATATGATTGAGCCCATTTTGGCGATGGTTTGCCTGATGTTTTCAATCAAATGTATAAAAGAAAAAGAACCAAAACACCTATACAAAGAAATGTTAATACCAAACTAGGGTAAACCACTCTACTGTCTTAAGAAGGTATAGAAGATAACCCAATAATAAAACACTGAGTCTCATGGCTAACTTCTTTATTGGGTGTTTGGTGCCACCTGCATGCACAGCATCAGTTTATCTATCCAGTTGCGCTTTTTTTGTTTATATTTCCCCAGCCCCAACCTCAATGATGGTTTCCCCAATGACCTTTATAACAGTTATCAATACAACACCCAGGATGACATTGGCCACAATTATTGCAGGATAACCAAACCAACCGTGCTGATGCCATCTCAAACCTTCCCCTCTTGGAACTGAGCCTGGAGTGGTTGCCACTCTATAAGGATGGTGAATATACCAAATAGGACACTGTCCTTGATTTATGGTCTCTGATGGTCCACTTGGCCAAGCAGCGGGTGACTCTCTGGTCCAGGTGGTTCTAGAAAGAAAACAAAACCAACATGGTTCTGGGATTCCTTCAGCCTTTGTATGCTTGAACAGTCCCAGTTTCAATCTCCAAGGTTGGGGTCCTGCGGGGTCAATGGTGGTCCATCTAATTGATGTTCTTTAGGCAGTTGTTTAACATGAGAGTGGTGAATCCAGTTAACCTTTTCTACAACCTTTACAGCAAAGAAAGAAGTTAATAACACAGTATACAGACCCTCCCATTTAGGGTCCAACTTTGTTTTGCAAGAGTGGACATTTATCATGACTGCATCTCCAGACCAGATATCATGCACTTTCATTCCAGCTGGTATTGGTTGAAAACATCTGGCTTGTGCCCTATTTTCTTGTAGATGTTTTTGAATTCCCAATACGAATTTGATAACTCATATCCATCTAAGAGGTTGGTCCTAGTGGGGACAAAGGTTCCAGGTACAGCTAAGTGCCTGCTGTGGGAAAATAACGGAAGATTGGTGAGGAGGATTGTAAACATACTCAAGTTACCTGCAGCTAGGTGTAGAAAAGCACATATATCATACTAATTGTTGTGTGTTTGACAAGTAGAGTATCTGTGTTTAGATAACATAGGCCTGTGATAGACTTAGAGGCACCCTATCAAACACACTTGGGATTCCTGCCCTGCTGTAGGGAAGATCAAAGCACAGTGGTAAACTATGCCTGCATGAATCAGCAGCTTTGGCAATCCTTTAGGAAGAACTGAGCTCCACAGTGCCTGTGTCCCCACTTGTGTGCCTCTGCCTGGGTGCTGCTTTAGGGATCCCCTGGTTGGTGAGTTAAAAATAAATTTAGTCTTTGCATTTCATCTGTGGTTTTGTGGTTGTTCCTATGTCCTGCCTGTGCTGGCTCACACACCTGTCAAACACTATTTCTGCTGGTGACAACTGTAGAGGTTGGTGAAGGATATTTCTAATATCCCATAGCACTATTCCTAAAACTTCAGGTAATTTCAAACCTGCCTGACAACAAATTAAAGCAATTTTATTTTTAAGAGTTCTAGTAATTCTTTTCACCTGTCCTGAGGACTGCAGATGATATGGAACATGTAGCTGTCATTGTATTCCTAAACTTTTATAGTTATTGTTTAGCATTCCCACTGAAAAATGAGAACCCCTATCAGATTCTATGGTTTCAGGTATTCCATATCTGGGAATGATTTCCTGCAAGAGTGTTTTGACCACTCCTGCAGCATCAGCTTTCCTGGTGGGAAAAGCTTCTACCCATTCTGAGAGTTGATCCATGATTACCAGCAGGTGTTTAAGTCCACTCACAGAAGGCATATCAGCATAATCAATTTGCAGTCTTTGGAATGGGAAGTATGCCCATGATCATTCTCCAACCTCCTGTTTGGGTTTTGCATCAGAAAACTTCCAACATGTGGGGCATGAACTCACAATCCTTGCCATAAGTATTCTGGGAGCTGCCCGCATTTTCTCAGTCTGGTTAACAACTGCTATTATCCCTCCATGTGTTTTATCATGAAACCACTTAGCCAAAGTCATTAAATATTTTTCTTGGTAAAATGGGTTTTCCCCCCAATAGTCCAAATTCCAGTTTCATCTTTCATAGCCTCCCAACTTTCCCATTGAATCCATTCTTCCTGAGTAACCCCTGCATATATTTGGTCTGGATTATCGATATCTGGCCAGTTATCAGCAGAGGGAGTTGTTATGGTGGTATACTCGTATAGGTTGGCAGGCAGCAGCTTTAGCTGCTTTATCTGCCAATTCATTATTTCTTTCAATTTTGCTGGCCTGCCAAGGTAAGGAACCCTTGTTCTTCCCATATCATACTTGTTGCATGACACACTCCAAAAGCATATTTAGAATCAGTATAAACAGTTACCTGCTGATTATGTCCCCACCAGGCTGCTCTTGCTAATGCAGTTAATTCAGCCCCTTGGGCACTCACTGAAGGTCATAGAAGTTCTGCTTCAAGTAACTCTTAAGTTTCTCACCACTGCATAGTCTGTGTGTTGTTTTCCATTCACATAGTATGAAGTGAAAAGGGTTAGATCAGAATTCTCTAGAGGTTGGTCTTGCAGATCTTCCCGTAGGCAGCTGAAATGAAACACTTCCTTAGCACAATCATGATGCAGCTCACCATCAGAGGGAGCAGGCAATAAAGTTGCTGGATTCAAAACATTACATCTTTTTAAAGTTATGTTATCCACATTTAAAATCCTTAATTCATAGCGATGCACTCTTTGTGGGGACAATGCATGTGTAGCATGTTACTTAAGAATCAGTTCTACTTCATGTGGGACATTCATGATTGTTGGGTGACCCAGAACTAATGGTCTGCTTCTTTCTATGATAGGTGCTGTTGTTGCTATCGCTTTAACACAGGAATTATTCCCTGCCACTACAGGATCCAGTTGAGCTGAGTAATAAGCCACAGGGCAGCAATGTGAACCTAGCTTCTGAGTAAGAACTGCTAGCTACTCCTTTGTTCTCATGCACAAATAATTCAAAGGACTTGGAGTAATCTGGCAATCCCAATGCCAGAGCAGAAGCTAAAACTCCTTTTATAGCTTGGAAAGCCTTTTCTCTCTCTGGACCTCAGCATATAGGTTCTACTTGCTCTGCCTTGGTAACTTTTGTCAGTGGCTGGCTTAACTCCCCTAGCCCCAGTATCCAGTGTCTGCAGTATTCTACTGCGCCTAAAAATCCTCACAATCATTTTCTTTGTTACTGGTCAAAGTATTTCTACAATAGCCTAGACCCATTCTGGGTCTACTAATCCTTGCCCTTCCTTTAATATGAATCCTAAATATTTTACTTCCTGCTGACACAACCGAAGCTTAGATGCACAGTGACCTTTTTCTACTAAAGCAGTACGTAGACAAATAGTATCTGTAGACAGCTTTATAGCAAGTGCTGGAGGCCACGATGCCTGTGAAGGACCTTGAAGGCTGAAGAAGAAAGTAAGTAAGATAAGGTTGGCTGAACACCCGGAAGAAAAACGGGATATGAAGCGAGGCTGGAGTGGATGCGTGATGCCACGTCGGCGGCTGGCTGAGAACATGAAACTCACAGAGATAAGAAGGAAGAGAGAGAGAAAAATGCAAGAAGTTCAGTGTGTTTGTAGCTTAGTAATGAACTGTTGCAGAATGGCTGTGTGATCATGGCCATGACTCCCTTAAAGATCTTTGTGAAACAAAGTTAGCGTAAGTTAGCTGAAGCAGGCCTTGCAGCTATGCTGAGGCATGCTGATAAGGAAGCTGAGAAAAACACTGACCTTGTGCCTAATGTTGTAAATAACTTTGAGGAATTTGCGTAGACAAGAGAGGAAAAAAAAAAAATATGTAGCTAGCTATCCGCAGAAACCGCAAGTAGGAGGACGTATGAAAATGTAACCCTTTAGAGCTTAGCCAATCAGCAGATGACTTGTAGGCATAATTAACTGGAACTGTATATAAGACATAATCGCGCCGTAATAAATCGAAGCTTGCTTTATCACTCACATTGAGTCGGCTGCTTGCTTTCCCTCGCTCGTCGCAAGTGGCGCCCGAACAAGGGACCCCTAACCTTGTTCTTCACCGGACAGCGAGGACGGAGAAGCACTGGTAGCAGCGACCAGAGAGCAGAAGATCGGCTGATGCTGGCATCGTACCCGATCCATGCTTGAGCCCAGGATAATTCAAGAAGGGGTTCGCCGTCCGTGAGCTGCTACCCAAGGGAAAAGGCTGCAACAAAGAGGACTTTAACGAGTGCACAATGGAAAAAGAGGTAGCGCTAGCACTTTTACAATGCTTTTTAGAAAAGCGGGGAGTAGGCCCTTTAAAAGATCTGGCCGGATTAATTACTATGGGTAAAGCAAAAGGATATTTTGCAGATCCTGAGCATATGTTTGAAGTAGAAGAATGGCGTAATTATGGGGATTGTTTATGGGATTTAGTAATAGATGATGATAAGGCAGCAAAAAAATTGATGAAATCATGGCATGAAGTAACTAATTGTATAAAAAGATATCAAGCAGAAAAGCGCCTTGCTGCAGCAGTAACAAGCCGACTTGCAAGCGCAGATCCTAATGCAGGAAAAATTATGCCATGTGAGAATTACATTCCAATACCCCCTTTATCACAAACAGTGCTCTCTGTACCACCTATAGAGCCCACTGCACCACCTCCAGACCCTTCGTGTCCTCCGCCACCCCCTCCGGTGAAGTAGCCTCGCCCCCCCCCCCCCCCCCCCCCCCCCCCCCGGTGCAGTAGCCTCGGGGGGGCCAGAGGGCGGGGACACATCTGACGAAAGTGCTGCTGAGGAAGAAAATAGCAGTGGGCAGTCATTACAAAATTCAAAAAAAAAAAAAAAAAAAAAAAAAAAAAAAGGAATAAAAAAATACAGTAAACAAACTGGTGCGTTCTACGCACATTAATTGGCAAAAAATAGCACAAGAAGCAGCTGCTCAGGGAATATTTGATATTGCTGAGCAAGTCAACCCCCCACAAGCTTTCCCTGTAACGTATCAGATGAATGCCGCTAACCAAAGACAGGGAACCTGGGAGGCTTCGATTGGAAAATATTAAGTCAGTTACGTAGTACAGTGAATGAGTCAGGCCTCCACAGTGAGCCCACCAGATATACCTAACTTTATGAAAGGGCCGTTATTGTGCCAGTGTATTCTGGAGAATAGTAACAGTTACACCAAAGGCATTTTAGTAACCCTGCCCTTAGATTCTTCTGTAGAAACAATGCTAGAGCGAATGAGTTGGGTGCCAGTAGGTCAGCAAGCCTTGCTAGTGGAAGCAATCCAAGCAGTAGGGAGAGATTTAGTGCAAGCCCAAAGTCAGGCTTTTGCAGCGCTTGCGCCTCTGTGCCCCCCTGGGGCTACCGCGCCCCCAAAGCCAGCGACCACCACGCGCCGAGACTTCCCCTGCTATCGATGCGGGAAGCCAGGACATACCCGTGACCGATGTCGACAACGTCAACTGTGGTGCCAAAATTGTCAGCGAGGGACCCACAGCACCAACGTCTGTCGGCAGATGGGAAACGAGAAACTGAGCGCGAGGAGCCGCAGCGCGTCAACCCCAATCGCGACTCCTGTCACCTTCACGACACCCCCTCCAGAAGACATGACCAACTCTTATCGGCAGACACCGTGTTACAACCCGCCACCCGAAGGAGCCTCGGCCTGGACCTGACAACAGCAGTAGATACAACATTAATTGACAACCGACCACAAAAAATCGCAACTCGTGTCCGAGGACCTCTGATAATTAATGGACAAAGCTATGGTGCTCTATTATTAGGGCGGTCTCCTGGTAGTTTAAAAGGGCTGTTGTAAAGTGTGTTGCTTATAGTAATAATTGTTATCATTGCACTCGTATGTTTAAGCTGTGCTCTCTCTTGTATTCAGAAATTACTCGAGCGTGTAACTGCACAAGTTTTGCTTGCGCAAAGAGAAAAAGGGGGAAATGTTGCAGAATGGCTGTGTGATCATGGCCATGACTCCCTTAAAGATCTTTGTGAAACAAAGTTAGCGTAAGTTAGCTGAAGCAGGCCTTGCAGCTATACTGAGGCATGCTGATAAGGAAGCTGAGAAAAACACTGACCTTGTGCCTAATGTTGTAAATAACTTTGAGGAATTCGCGTAGACAAGAGAGGAAAAAAAAAAAAAATGTAGCTAGCTATCCGCAGAAACCGCAAGTAGGAGGACGTATGAAAATGTAACCCTTTAGAGCTTAGCCAATCAGCAGATGACTAGTAGGCATAATTAACTGGAACTGTATATAAGACATAATCGCGCCGTAATAAATCGAAGCTTGCTTTATCACTCATATTGAGTCGGCTGCGTGCTTCCCCTCGCTCATCACAACCCCACACACCAGTACAGGCTGGGGCTGACCTGCTGGAAGGCAGCTCTGCAGAGAAGCACCTGGGAGTTCTGGTGGACAGCAAGTTGACCATGAGCCACCAGTCCGCCCTTGTGGCCAAGAAGGCCAACGGGATCCTGGGGTGCATTAGGAGTGTGGCCAGCAGGTCAAGGGAGGTGATACTCTGCCCTGGTGAGGCTGCATCTGGAGTATATCTGTGTCCAGTTCTGGGCTCCCCAGTTCAAGAGAGACAGGGAACTACTGGAGAGGATCCAGCAGAGGGCTACGAAGATGATGAGGGGACTGGAGCATCTCCCGTATGTGGTAAGGCTGTGGGAGCTGGGCCTGTTTAGCCTGGGGCAGACTGAGAGGGGATCTTATCAATGTCTACAAATATCTTAAGGGCAAATGTCAAGAGGACAGGGCCAGGTTCTTTTCAGTGGTGCTCAGCAACAGGACAAGGGGCAATGGGCACAAACTGCAACACAGGAAATTCCATCTGAATACGAGAAAGAACTTCTTTACTTTGAGGGTGACAGAGCAGTGGAACAGGCTGCCCAGAGAGTCTGTGAAATCTCCTTCTCTGGAGACATTCAAAACCTGCCTGGACATGATTCTGTGCAACCTGCTCTAGGTGAACCTGCTTTAGCAGGGGGGTTGGACTAGATGATCTCCAGAGGTCCCTTCCAACCCTGACCATTCTGTGATTCTGTGATAAAAATCAGGATCGCATCTGCCACAAGCTCTGGGTGAATTCTCAGCTCTGTTCAGGTGAAGGACAGCGAGCAGCAGAGACCAGCAGCTGGGAAATGCTGTTCAATACTGCCAGTGCGCAGAAGGACAAGTGCAGCAAGCAGCTCCTGATGACTGCATGCAGGGTTCAACGGTCTTAACAGCACCAGTCATACATACCCAGGCTGCGTTCACCACATTGCCAGCAAGGTGGGAAGCAGGAACATCCAGCAAGTCTGAGCCTGCAGGAACATCTTGCTTGGGCAACACCTACTCCACAGAGCTGTCCCTATGGGCCAAGGGAAGGAGAGGATGAGGTTCCCCAGCTTCTTCACACAGCCCTGGTGAAGGACAAGAAAGCACTAATGATTGAATAGGTGCTAACCTTGGTGTAAGGCTGAAGCAGATGGGAAATGCAGCTCTCAGCTGTCAGCACACGCAGCGTGGTCTTGGGGTTGCTTGTTTCAGCTATGTTGGGTCACCTGGAAAAACAAGCACACAGATACATGTTCAGCTCAGCTAGGAAATACCATGCCCACACAAGATGACCTTACAAACCTTGGGCAGGCAGTAATTGCTCATCCAAGCCAAGCAAGTTTGTGGCATATGGACAGAACTGAGGGACCTCAAGCACCCCAGAACCTCAAAGATCCCACCATGTATTTTACCAGTGCTGAGGTCACTCCTCTAACTACAACCCTCCCTCTTAGGGTTCCAGTTATGACCCTTGTTTCCTGCATGACTCCAGGTGGATACACAGTTGGTTCCCCAGAGAGGGCTGCTATGGTTGCTACCACTGTCCCCCTTCCCTAGATTTCAGTGGGAAGTAATTTCTGCACCCTCAGCTTTGTTCTTCTCCACCCACTGCAGCTATACATTGCTCCACCACACAGGCTTTACCAGTACTCGAGTGGGTGCACTGGCATATGGTTTAGCTGCAAGAACAGGCTCTGGCTGTAGCCTCCACAGGCCACCCACTAAACCACCCCACAGGAACACAGAGCCAAGGCAAGAAGGGCCAAACTCCACTGCTGAGGAGACACTGCTCTGAACAATCCAAACAGACCGAGCCAAATCTGTAGCATTTCCCAGGCTACAGTGAAAGAGGAAAATGACACCTGCTTAATAGAAATCTCTGGGAGGTCTGCCAAAACCATCACAAAGACATTGTTTAAGACTCCTCCCCAGGCTCCTAGTGCTGTAATTACAGACTACTAGAGATTGCACTGTGTGGGGGCTAGGTCCTCATGCCCAGCAGGTCCTGAAAACCAGGACAATATCACTCCCCAAAACCAGGTCCAACATTCCCCCAGCCATAGGCATGATCAGCAAAAGCTGCTTAGGGGCAGTCCCCACTCTCCGTTTTGCCCTCCCACACAGGCTACCATCCTGCAGTACCACCAGCAGTGCAAGACAGCTCTGACCAGAGCTGCAGCAACAGCACAGAGCGAGCTGTGGGCAACTGATCAGCCATGTGGCCAGTCCTCCAGAAGCACAGCCTTTACATCATGATGGGGAGGCACCCCCACACTAGCTTATTGGTACACCAGTCCTTAAAACAACTGTGAAGGCATCCAGAATGTTTCTGCTTAATGTCACCTGCACCTACACAGCTAGCAGGTCAACCTGCACTGGTATCCCAGGAGAGGTCCCCCTGAAAGATCTACCAGCTGTGCCTGCTAGTCACCAGAACTATTTTTGGAGAACTTACAAGCAGAACAAGCCCCAATAAGTGTAGCATGTATATATGTAAATAAACATATATTTAAAACCCTCCACCAATTCCCTGCTCTACCACACTACCTTTCAGAGGAGGCTCTCAAAAGACTCTCAGCCTGAGCAGTGATAAGAATTGCTTCAGACATGGCTGAAGTACTGTTACAGATTTGCTAATGGTTAGAATTAATTAACTTTATTTGATTTTATAAAATCATTTTAATAGAAATATAGAGGAATAAGAAATATATTTTAATGAAACTTGTAGTTGCACAACAAAAGCTGCTATGAAATCCTCTGTACAGCCCTGTACCAAGGCCAAGAACTGAGAGCAACCAAATGAAACAACTTGTAGTTACCTGCCAAGAAATCATGAACTTTAATAATTGATACAAAGAAATTTTATGGAATAGGGACAATAAGTTAAGTGTAAATATATTTACTCAAAGAATGTAGGTATAGTAATTAGGTCATGTAACCGTAGTTTGAAAGAAATAATTAATGAAATAACTAATGAAAGGAGGAGTCTGTTTCTCTTTCTCTAACTTTCTCTAACAAGGGGCCTGTTTCTAAGTTATCTAGAGGGAGCGACTAAAAGAAATAATAAGAAGAAAGAGATGGTCGACAAGGACATAAATTAGCTCAGACTGATAAGAACACTGCAAACTTGCAAGACCATCACATTTCAGGCAAAGAGTGAGAAGTACACCATGAGGAAGACATATGGCCTTCCTCCCAAAGACCACTGCCCACGTCCCGGAGACCCCTGCCCACAATTCTTGGAAGAATTTGCGCAAGCGCGAAGGACTGATAAGCTAATTAACATATGAAGCGAGAGTATGTTAATGATTTTCGGGAAATGCTATGTTTATGCATGAATACTTAATGAATATGTATGAATAACTTCTATATGAGTTGTATGATTTTGAAGCTTGGTGTACGTTGATCGTGAGAGGACTCACTCACGCACCCCACCGTCAATAAAGAAGTGTCTGCTTATCTACATCGCATTGGTGTTGATAAATTTTTCATTCCGAGATTTCGGTAACAGTACTGCCACAGCACAGGAAGTGACAGTGATGCATCCAACAGGGACAGGTTAAAAATAATCCCCAGGAAGAATGCAATTGCCACAAGTGGATTGAGGCCAGGAGATCTGGATTATCGCCTCAGCTCTTGCATAAAGGACTTTGCATCTTTGCTCACTTCCAACAAGAATCATAGGGTTGACATCAGCCCTGGCCTGGGACACGGATTCATTACTAAAAAGCACTTCCAGCTGAACCACTAACTGCACTTTTTGCAGCACACAGGACTCCTTTGGAAGCTTCCAATCCAAGTATTGTTCTACCATCACACTGCTGAGCTGGGGGAGTTGTCCAGGCCACAACACAGGAGAGTATGACTATGAAACACTGTCCAGTCCTGAAAAATCTCTCTGAAATGCAGAGCACGCGAGCTCAGCTGCTCTTCATTCAGGATTCATAACCAGCTGAGGACACTGACAGAAACAGGGGGGAAAACATGTTAAATGGTAGCTAGACATTCACGAGGCCAAGTGGGACTACAAAAGAGAGGAGAAAAGGGAGGATGAAGATTTGCAAGGAAACTTCCCAGTCAAAGAAAATATTTTTTAAAGCAAACCTCAAACTCTGTGAGACCAAGTTCTTCTCTGGAAACATTCAAAGCCTGCCTGGACATGACTGTGTGCAACCTGATCTAGGTGAACTTGCTTTATCAAGGGTGTTACCGAAATCTCGGAATGAAGAACTTATCAACACTAATGTGATGTAGATAAGCAGACACTTCTTTATTGACGGCCGGGTGCGTGAGCGAGTCCTCTCACGATCAACACACGCCAGGTCTCAAAATCAGACACCATATATAGAACTTATTCATACATATTCATTAAGTATTCATGCATAACCATGATATTTCCTGTAAATCATTAACATATTCTCCTCCTATATCCGATTCTGCGCAGTAGAGCTTAGAAAGGTCTAGAAATGGGTCTGGGGTACGATTTGGGTAGGTGGTATATGAGTCGGTGGTTGCGATCTCCCCCTGCCGGAATTACCTTTTACTAAAGTTCACAATTTCTTGGCAGGTAACTACAAGCTGTTCCAGTCGACTCTCCCCGGTTTCCATTAATCTCATATTCTGACATTTCAATACACTTCTACATACAGAAGACTGGTCAAATACAAAGAAACCTTTCAAACCCTAAAGTTATTACCTAAGTTTTAACAATGGTTCTAGCCCCTTCTTCTAGCCTTGGTACAGGATGTACAGAAGATCTCATAGCAGCTTTTACTGTGCTTAAGTTTCATTAAAAATATTTCTTATCCTTCTATTTTTCAATTTTATAAAATGATTTTATAAAATCAATTAATCAAGCAAATAAAGTCAATCAATCTTATTAACAAATCGATAACAGGGGGGTTGGACTAGATGATCTCCAGAGGTCCCTTCCAACCCTGACCATTCTGTGATTCTGTGAAGTTCTTGAGAGGTTACAGTCACCTGCATCACTCACTCACGAGTAAAAACAAAATGTAAAAACAAAGGAAGAGAGCTGGGCAGAAAACAGGCTCCAGGGAGCAGAGCTGCCAGGCACTGCAGACAGAAGGAAGGTTCAGAAAGACAATGGCATTACCAGTATTTTGGGACCCACACAACCCACTGCCAGACTGGACTTGGCCATCTCTCAGTCAATCTTAATCACTGATAGCGCTGTGCATTTGCTCCCAACCAGAGTCTGAGGTCCCTTAGGGAATGACTGTAATGCGCTTTTGTTGGGATGCTCTTCAGTAACTCGCTCAGGGCTGTTTATACTTCCTGGAGTGATTGACAATGATTACATTGGTGAAATAAAAATTATGGCTTGGACCCCATCCCCTCCGTGTCATATTCAAAAGGGAGAAAAAATAGCTCAGCTTGTATTATTTTCAAATGTGGGTCCAAAAGGGAGAGGCAAAAGACAAGGTGGGTTTGGCATCACCAACCTTCCACATATTATGTGGGCACACCAAATTGCTCATGACCAACCATTATTAACATGTTATATAGAGGGAAGACATTTTTCAGGCCTAGTGGACACTGGCGCTGATGTTTTGGTAGTTTTGCAATCAGACTGGACGAAAGAGTGGCCTTCGAAAGACCCACATCAGCAACAGTAGGTGTTGGGGGAATACAGCTGCCTAAACAAAGCACCTGACCAGTTTTAGTGCTCAGCCCCAAAGGACAACGAGGACATATCACTCCATATGTCATGAAAGTCCCCTGCACCCTGTGGGGATGTTATTTGTTGAGCGAATGGGGGGGTTACCTTGAAGACAAATTTGTCCTAAGGACCACTGAGGTGCAGCCAACGATTAAACTCACCTGGAAAACAGATACACCAGTGTGGGTGGAACAGTGGCCCTTGCGCACAGAAAGGCTGCACAAATTGCATGAACTGGTGCAGGAGCAACTCAAAGCAGGCTGTATTGTACCCTCCACTAGCCCGTGGAATACTCCTGTCTTTGTAATACCAAAAAAAGAGTGGCAAGTGGCAACTTCTACATGACTTGCGAGCTATCAATGCAGTGATTGAGCCTATGGGAGCTTTACAACCCAGCATCCCCTCTCCTGCTATGCTGCCAGACTCCTGGTCACTTATAGTGATTGATCTTAAAGACAGTTTCTTCGCCATGCCATTACATCCTGACGATGCACCTCGGTTTGCATTTAGGGTACCAGCAATTAATCATCAGGAACCCACCATGCGTTTTCACTGGGCTGTGTTGCCACAAGGCATGTTAAACAGCCCCACCATGTGTCAAATGTTGTAGCGCAGGCTATCAGTCCTGTTCGCAAAAGGTACCCGCAGGTTTTCATCTACCACTATATGGATGACATTTTAGTATCGGCATCATCCTCCTCATTGGTCACTCAAGCCGTGATGGACCTAAGATGATCATTAAGCAACGCCAGCCTCTGTATAGCAGAGGAAAAGGTCCAAACTCAAGCGCTATGGAGATATCTTGGATGGAAAATTGAGACAGATATTCTTCCTCAACTTCTACACCTTGCTACAAATGTCAAGACCCTCAATGACCTGCAAAAGTTACTGGGTACCATCAACTGGGTGCGACCATATCTGGGAATAATTACAGAAGACCTGGCACCTTTTCTTAGCCTGTTAAAAGGAGACTCTAATTTGTTGTCGCCACGTACACTCACCTTCGAGGCCAAAAGGGCTTTGCAAACCATATCCAATAACATACAGGAGGATCAGAGTCATTGCATTATATTAACTTTGTCTGTTTTATTGGTTTTGATTTATAATGAATTTCAGCCTCATGCTCTTTTGTTTCAATGGGCAGCTGAACACCAGGATCCATTAAGGATTTTGGGGTGGATCGTTTTTCCTCACTCTTTTTACGAAACAGTGACAAATCTTATTGACATGTTGGTGCTCCTCATTCAAAAGGGTCAACATCGTCTGCAGGAACTTATGGCCCATGACCCAGCCACCATTTTTATACCCTTGGCCAAACAGGACTTTGATTTTTGGGTTAAGCAAAGCCTCTCACTGCAGTCTGCTCTGGCTGACTTTAGTGGAACCATTGCCTTTTCTATTCCTCGACATAAATTGCTTCACTCTTTAACTGATTTGCCCTTACAATTGAAAATGCATTTTTCTCATGTACCTATCCCAAATGCCCTGACTGTTTTCATCGATGGCTCAGGACCTTTGGGAAAGGCTGTTGTATCATGGAAAAATGAGCAAGGGTACTGGGACTCAGATGTTATCTTTGTTACTGGCTCTACACAAATAGTGGAGTTAGCTGCAGCTGTTCGTGCCTTCACATTGTTCAGACAACAACCTTTAAACCTAGTTGCAGATTCTTTATGTTGTAAGGATAGTGCATAGATTGGAATGTTCATTTTTAAAAATGGTTTCTAACCAAAAGTTGTTTTGTTGAAACATCTTTTGTTCCTATTGGAGCATTGCTGTCATGACTGTTTTGTTTTGCATGTGCGGTCACACACCTCATTGTCTGGTCCCATTGTTGAAGGCAATAATGTGGCAGACTTCTTTACTGAGGCTGTTGTTACCCTCAGTGCTTATCAACAGGCTAAGCTTTCACACAACTTTTTTCACCAAAATGCTGAGGCGCTACAACATTTGTATCACCTGACACAAGAACAGGCCCAGGAGATTGTGAGGGCCTGTCCCAACTTTCAAAACTTCAGCCCTTTACCCCTTTATCCCAGTGTTAATCCTTGTGGCCTCCAAGCCTGAGAAATTTGGCAAACTGATATCACACATATTCCCTTGTTTGGGAATCTTAAATATGTTCATGCTTTGGTTGACACTTTTTCACACTATGTTTTTGCCACCAGTCACACCGGGGAGAAAAGCCATGATGCTTGCCATCATTGGCTTGCTTGTTTTGCTACCATGGTAGTCCCTGCTCAAATTAAAACCGACAATGGCCCAGCATATATAGCGCAACGCATGAGCCTGTTTTTGCAAAATTAGGGCATTACTCACGTGACGGGCATTCCCCACTTGCCCACTGGACAGGCTATTGTTGAACAAACTCATCGGTCTCTTAAAGACATGCTGCAGAAACAAAAAAGGAGGAATAGCCTAGGTACTTCACCACAGGAACAACTGTGGAAAGCTCTATATGTGATCAATTTTTTAAACCGCTCTTCTGACCATAGCACTGTGCATAAACATTTCTCTTGTCCTGCTTGGTGGCAACTGCCCTGGGTCCGCTACAAAGACCCAGAAACTAACCAATGGAGCATTCCAGTAGAATTAACATGGGGAAAAGGGTATGCTTGTATGCTCTACAGATCAAGGGCCTCGGTGGATCCCCACTCAGCTTCGACCAGCTGATAACGGACCTCCTACCAATGATGAGCCAGAGAACAAGACAGAATAATGCAAACAGACTAATGTGACTAGTTTGGCCCTTGCAAAATTATTGATTGATGTAGAATCAGCGCGACATGCCACTTTGCAAAATGGAGCTGTGATTGATTTTCTGTTATTAGCTCATGGGCATGGATGTGAGGAGTTTGATGGAATGTGCTGTATGAATTTGAGTGATAATTCAGTGTCAATTCATCAAAGTTTGAAACAGCTACATGACTTGACATATAAGTTGAAGGAAGATTCCAGATGGAATCCTTTTGAAGGTTGGGATTGGACCCTAGGATTAGGTCCTTGGATACAAAAAGTATTGATGTGTGGGTTTGTTATATTACTAAGGTTTTTGGCCATTGTTATATGTCTACCGTGTTTGATGAACCTGATGCGAGCCATGATACAAAGGGCTGTCCATCAAGCTATGACGGTTCAAATTCACAGAGCCTTAACCTTATCCAATTTAACAAACAAAAAAGGGGGAATCCTAAGGGACGAAAATAAGTTGACCTTGTAGAGAAACAAGGCTGAATTGGCAGAACTGTTAGCGTACAGATAAGCGGCCAAATTTGGCAGTGAATCCACAAGCATGTGAGCAGCTTGTAATGAGCAACTGCTTTGCTACACATAGACAAATTCCCAGGTGCTCTGCTGCACGTAGGCACATTCCAGGGCAGAACTTGGGTAGAAAAGTGATTGTATATAACAGCACTCATGTATGCAGTAAACAATCTCACTTATTCACTGACTTGGGGTCTGTGCCTTCACATGCCACAGTCAACCTGTTGCCTAAACTCCCAAATTACTGACCTCTGATTTAGTGTTTAACTATATGTTAAACAAGTATCTGCACAAAGTTTAGGTCAAGCTGACTCACCCTCTCAAGTCGTTAAATGACCCACCCTCTCAAGTCCTCAAAACTGATGAATGAAAGGACTTCTGATCAAGGGAGTCAACCTTCGGAAACAAAGAACAAATAATAAGAACACCGTTATCTAATTTATGCAGAAAGATGTCTTCAAGTGACAAAGTTCTGGCCTCAAGAGGAGACAAGCTGATAAGGTGTTTTAATCCTCAGAAAATCAGTTGAAAGTAGGACAAAGGTAATTGTGGTAGTGGGAGAACTCGACCTCTAACTCAAATAGCCCCCCCGAAAGGGGGGTAAAACCTCGCTTGGGGAGCATGCGTAATTGGTAAAAAAAACTTCAGTAGTACTATCTGAGGATGCATACTAATTTGCATTAGAAGCAAGATACTTGTAACCAATCCTGTGCGTGAATGAAAATGATTATGTACTATGAATATGCAGGTACTCTACTGTATATAATGTGTACCCTCGAGTAACTTGGTGTGCATGTTAGGAGGAAAAATCCCCCATGCACCCAGTGATGCAATAAACCAATGTCAGCTTTCTAAACTATCATTGGGTTTGGAGAGTTTTCCTGGTTATTGTTTCTTGTAACAATATTTTGTGAACCAGATGGGACTTGCTCTCTGGAATCTTGACGAACCAGAGGAATCATGAGGACTCTAAGTGTGAACTGGAGTATTTTTGGGAAGGCCCTCGGATTGCCTGGCCGGGTAAGTTTCTGCAACAGCACTTGGGGTTGCAGAATATACCTCCTTGGGGTGTGTTGCAAGGGGAGATGCTGGGGCTGTGCTTGCCCTGGCCTGGGTGCAGGCAGCAGGACCAGTAAAGGGTCTCACCCTCACCAGCACCAGGGGAATTCCATCGGGGCTCTGCCTCCCCATGGGGCTCTCAGGACACAGGCAGCAGGAGCGGGGCCCAGCCGAGGAAGGTCTGTGAATGGTGGGGTGGTACAGCTGGAGATGGGACAATGAAGGGGGGGCTCATTGCTACTATCCCCCATCCTGCATGCACCATGGTTGGGCTGCTCAGCATATAAACCTGGGGGAGTCAGCCATGTCCTGCCACTCGCTGCTCGGGGACTGGCTCAGCATCAGTCAGTATTGTGCATCACATTGTTTCCCCCCCTCCCCCTTTGCCTTTCATTCCTCTCCCCTTCTGCCTCTTTTCCTTTACAACTGTTACTGTTTTTTATTTTATTTCAATTCTTAAATTGTTCTTATCTCAACTCTCAATTTTACATTCCTTTCCAATTCTCCTCTCCATCCCTCTGAGGAGCGGAGGAGTGAGCGAGCAGCCGTGCATTACTTTAGTTTCTGGCTGGGGTTAAATGACAACAGCAATTTTTTTTATTATTATTATTACTGTGGGATATTTTTTTTAATACAGGCTAACATTGTACTCTTTGCTAAAGCTGCTGATTCTGCCACAAACTAGAACAGAGATTTCTCAGAAATTAAGTCAGTTCCCCTCCTCGTTAATTCACTGTCTGCCTCCCAAGTGATTCCCCACAGAAAAAGTCTGACGTACAGCTACACTGTTCTGATTGAGGAATGAAGAAGCAGAGTCCACTGAACACTGGATTTTTTTCCTGTACAACACGGTCTGATGTGGACTTTGGTCCACAGAGGATAGTGAGTTAACCGTAGAGATCATCGTCATTGTCTTCACTGTACACGTTGCCCCCGCTGCCACCTCCTGTGCCTTGGCTCGGACCAGCACCACCCTGGTTACCTGATGGGAACCTGCATGCAGTGGTGCAGAAGGGGAGAGAAGAGACACTGTTCAAAATACTCCTCATAGCTCAGCATGATCTCCTCCCTCCATACCAATACCCTGGTGCCAAGTACGACAGGGAGGAGAAAGGGGATGAAGCCTTACGGCAGGTCACACATAAGGCTTATATGGCTGATAGATGTTGCTCATGTTAAAGGAAAAGAAGGTTGATGGGACTTCAGGAGCACTAAACAGAGCAGCTACAACTGAGCTGCAGCACAGCCTACGCCTGCCACATACTCAGCTGGCTACCGTACACACTGGGGAGAATGGAAAAATGTGGATGAGGGAATTTTTTTTATCCAGAATCCAGCAGAAAGCTGCCTCAGTGCTCTGTTCTGGGGCTGGCTGAGCCACACCACCCTTGTCCCACTCCCCCACAGTTACCTGAAACTGCCAAAGCCACGGCTCTGCTGTAGAGTCTGCGCAAACATCTCGTATTTCCTGATGTCATTGTCACTGACAGAGCGTCGAGCAAAGCGCATGGCCTCCTCAAAGTGATCCCTGCGTATCTCAGGAACTGGGTCATCCTCCTCCACTTCCTGTAGCAGGACAGAGGGCCCAGGTGAGCTGCATGCACAAGCTCCACGGCCCAACAACCACCCACAGCCTCCCTCCAGCCAGTATGCTCCAATACCTGCCCAAGTAGGGGCTGGAGAGGGACACTGGTAGACTTAGTCACAGCTGCAGCAGGGGCCTTCTGAGCAATGCTGACAATAAGGCACCCCAGGAGGGCCTTGTTCTCCCACAAAATGAGAACAAAGAGCTCCAAGCTCCATACTCTGTGATGAGAGCCCAATCATCCCCATCCAAGGATTATGGAGAGGAATGCATCCTGCCTCACCCACGGGATGAGGTGGGCTGCCTGTCTCACGAGTGGGGAAAGCTCAGGAGTGCCCTACTCACCATGGCGGAAGGATTGGTCTGCCTCTCTCGTTCTCGCCTGATCTCACTCTCAATAGACTCACGGATGGCCAGTTTGCAGGCACGCTGGCAAATTTCTGTCAGGTCAGCCCCCGAAAAGCCATTGGTCATCTTAGCTAGGAAATCCAGGTCGACATCCTAGTGAAAACAAACAAACCAACCAACCAAGAGAGGCCTGTCCTTTACACCCTCAGGTGACAAAGAGGTGTCTTTAGATCCCATGGTATCAAGGTACTGCCTTAAAACTTGGGCCAATTTTTGAAGAGATGAGCCTTTAAGGTTCTCGTTTTTGGGAAAAGTTAACCACATATAAAGGCAGGCCACACTCCCCACACAACCAGCAAGACCCTGCGAAGCAGCTGTTAATCACAGAATAGTTTGGGTTGGAAGGGACCTTAAAGCTCATCTAGTTCCAACCCCCCTGCCATGGGCAGCAACATCTTCCATTAGACCAGATTGCTCAAAGCCACATCCAACCTGGCCTTGTGTGTTCAAGTCCAGGGAGGGGGCATCCACAACTTCTCTGGGCAACCTGTGCCAGTGTCTCACCACCCTCACAGTAAAGAATTTCTTCCTAATATCTCATCTAAATCTACCCTCTTTCAGTTTAAAGCCATTACCCCTTGGTCCTATCACTACATGCCCTTGTAAGGAGTCTCTCCCCATCTTTCCTGTAGGCCCCCTTATAGTGGCCTTCCAGTACTTCAAGTCCTCCTTGGAACCTTCTCTTCTCCAGGCTAAATAACCCCAGCTCTCTCAGCCTGTCCTCATGTGGGAGGTGCTCCAGCCCTCTGATCATCTTCACGGCCCTCCTCTGGACTTGCTCCAACAGGTCCATATCCTTCTTACTTTGGGGGCCCCAGAGCTGAACACAGTACTCCAGGTGGGGTCTCACAAGAGCAGAGTAGATGGGGAGAGTACCTCTGCACTGTTCACCCTCAAGAAGAGGAAGGTTGACTTGTGGATTTAGGATATGATTTGTTCAGGTCTCAACATGAGGAGTCAAATGAAACAGTCAGACTGGAAATGGAGATGGGGCACAGGCAGACCAAGACAACCAACCTCCTCCTCCCCCTCAACTGAGGGAGTAGTACTGCAACCTCCTTTGAAGCTTTCCTTCCCAACAGCACCTAAAAAGGTAAGCTTGGCATAAAATAGCTTGAGCTCTCACTTCACATCTGCTTTTCTCTGATTAGCTATCAGTTGCATTATTGCCTGCTCCTCAGGCAAGGGACATCGCTCTTGCCTATGAGAGTTCAGCAACAATTAACTGCAATAGTTCCTCTTCAATTTCCATTTCCCACCCCTGTTTTCTACATTTACTTTTCTTTCAGAGTACAAGAATTTTTTCCACCTTGCCATAACATGCCTTCCTATTCCCACACTGTGGGCAGAACTCTACTATGCGATAAAGACCTGCTGTGCTTACACACCAACACCTAGCTTTCTTGATACCTAGTCTCAGAGCTCAAGCCTCCCCCTACCTCTTCATTTCCATCCTTCAGGAACTGAAGGCTTCCCAGCTCTGTACTGTGTGGAGCAGTTACCAGCCCTCTGCTCTATTACCAGCTTGCGAGGAACATGTGCAGCACACAGCAAACCCAAGTCAGACACAGTCAGGGTGCGGATCCTACCTTGGCAACTGGTGATTTCCTCAGGTTGGCCTTAAGAATAGCAACCCGGGACTTCTCATCAGGCAGGGGGATGTAGATGAGTTGATCCAGGCGGCCAGGGCGCAAGATGGCTGGGTCAATGATGTCTGGCCTGTTGGTGGCACCAATGATGAAGACGTTTTTCTTGGTGGACATGCCATCCATCTCTGTCAGGATCTGGTTGATGACACGATCTGCAGCACCACCACCATCTCCGATATTCCCACCTCGAGCCTTTGCAATGGAGTCTAGCTCATCAAAAAAGAGCACACAAGGGGCTGCTTGGCGGGCCTGCAAAAAGTAAATGGGAACAATTACTCCATGTTAATACCACCAGGTGAGCGATATGTAAGGGTTAAAAGAATAAAAGACTGGTCAACTTTGTGAGCTGACAGGGGTTCACTAACCTTTGTACAATGTGCTAACATATGTAAAAGGTAGGGTAATACCTAGTTGCTACATAATTGTGGTCTGGAAGTTTAGACTAGGGGATGTAAAACCATAAGGGTATGTCATAAATAACCTTGGACAATGGTAAACAAGCACTGCAAAGGAAGATAAAAGTTTTCTTTAGCTAGAGAACAGGATGGTGTGTTCCAGAACACTAGGATAAGAAGTTTTAAAATCAGTAGAAATGAACTGCGCATGTACAAGAGACCCCAGGTTGAAAGTTTATGTGGACAAAGACTTTGAGCCTTCATCAGAAGGCCCTCTGAGAAGACCCTCAAGGTGGCAGTACGTGTGCATGAGGAGGTGGAAAAATATGTAAAACATTTCGGGGAAACAGTTTGAATATGTATTAGTTTTCCAGGAAATGTTAATGCATATATATATATGCATATTAGATTGTAGCATAAAAATAGTGAGAACTGGAGCTGGGGGTACATACTAGGAGGAGCGATCCCCTATGCACCCGGCACCGCAAATAAAGAAATACCTGCTTAACGACTCTGTCATTATTGAGTTTTATCTTGGAATCCTGGCCCAGCCTCACCTAGCCTCCTGCCTCAGCAAGGAGTGTTAGAAAGCAAGGGGGCTCAGAAACTCCAATTTTTGATATCGTGAGAAGCACACCGATTTCACACTAAGCCTACCCTACAATTAAAGCAGCTTAGAGGAGTGCCAGAGCACTGCTGCCACAACAAAAACCTTGGAGGAGCTGCTCCAGAACAGACTCTTGCCACGCAAACCCTCAATTAAATTCTCCTGAACAACAAGCTATATTTCCCCAAAGCTAGGAGCATTGTGAACCAAGCAGAAGGGTGGTAACTCCAATGCCTAGAGGGAAAGCTGGAGTCAATTTTCCTGGACCAGAATTCTCCCTGCAAGATCTGGGGATGTCAATTGGTTTAGGCACTCAATTATCAGTAGGCGAGATACATCAAATGGTTCAGCTACCTAAAGGGTAATTATAAGGAAAAGGGAGCCAGATCCTTCTTCAAGATGCAGAGCGAAAGGATAAGAGACCACAAGCACAAATGGCTGCAAAGAAAATTCCAGTTAGAAAAAGAATAAATTTTCTTCACAATGAGAGTGCTCATTTTTTTTGTAACAAAATTTTGTGAACCAGATGGGACTTGCTCTCTGGAATCTTGACGAACCAGAGGAATCATGAGGACTCTAAGTGTGCACTGGAGTATTTTTGGGAAGGCCCTCGGATTGCCTGGCCGGGTAAGTTTCTGCAACAGCACTCTGGAATATTAATAACATTGGTAATAAATACTTAGGTTGCTTACAAATAAGTCATATTGGAGAGTGCGTTAGAGTCCCCCCAGTGGGTGAATAGTGAATGCTGTACCACTTATGTAAAGGATGACGCACCTATGTTTAGTTAAAAGTCAGGAGATGTCCAAGGACCCTCATTGCCACATGACGGATGCACAGACTGCTAAGTCCTTGGGTTGGTTATCTTTAGAAGGGACATTTGGTCTTAGATTCCTGTTGTACATGCAACGTGGCGAAGATGGAGACTTTAAACATGGCCGCTGAGGAATAGAGTCTGCGTAGAGACAACTCCTCAAGGACATTGCGCAGGCACGAGATATGTAAATGAATTCTCAGAATTGTAATGAATATGTAAACAATTTCTTGGAAAACTAATGAATAGGTATGAGTGGCTTGTATAAAGAGGGGACTGAAAAGTCCCCTCGGTGTGCATGACTTTGGTGGAGCGATCCCCCATGCACCCAGTGCTGCTGAATAAAGATAACCTCCGCTCGCCTGCATATTGCTGACTGATTCTTCAAATCATGGGTCAGAGTGCCACCGGAATATCCAAATTAAATACACATTGTTAATCTATTGGCATTGTGGGTTAGAGTTCCACTGGTGGGCTAGGGTCCCACCGGGATATTTGAAGTGCACAACTGTGTAAATCTGTATGCTATTATGGGGATGTCTGGCATCTGTATTTTGGGTATTGGTAATTTGAAACTTTGTTGGATATTGTTTGCTGGATTTTGGTCATTGCTAGGTAATGTTCATACTAAGTCAAGGACCTTTCCGTTTCTTGGGCCCTGCCAGCAAGAGGGCTGGAGGGGACACAGCCAAGAAAGTTGACTCGAACTAGCCAAAGGGGTATTCCATATCATATGACGTCATGCTGAGTATATAAACTGGGGGAAGAAGAAGGAAGGAAGGGAACATTTGGCATTATGGCATTTGTCTTCCCAAGTAACCGTTACGCGTGATGGAGCCCTGCTTTCCTGGGGATGGCTGAACACCTGCCTGCCCATGGGAAGTAGTGAATTAATTTCTTGTTTTGCTTGCTCGGCTTTTGCTTTACCTATTAAGCTGTCTTTATCTCAACCCACAAGTTTTCTCACTTTTACTCTGCCAATTCTCTCCCCCATCCCACTGTGTGGGGAGTCAGTGAGTGGCTGCATGGTGCTTGGTTGCCGGCCAGGGTTAAACCATGACACCCTCCCACTGAAGGGAAGAACGGACTACAACTGATGGTACCCACACATGATGTCAGTCATAGCACTTTAGAAGTGCCTGAGGTTTTGAATATAGCCGTCTTCCACTGACCAATCTAAACCTCCCCTGGTGCAACTTGAGGCCATTCCTTCAAAAGTCTCTGCACCTTTTCATGTGGGACTCCATACAGCAGGTTTCTACCTCCAATGGTTCCCACAATACAACAGTATCCATCAGTAAACAGAGCATATTGCTTCTCATTTTCTGGTAGTTTATTTTGTAGTGGGGTCTCTTCAGCACAAGCCAACTCTTTGGGCGATGCTCCAAAATTTCTCCCTTCTGACCAGTCCATGATCTTTTCCCCTATTCCTTGGTGCTTGGATTTCCTCATTCAAGCCCATTGTGTGATCAATGCTACCCACTTACTCTACATAGCGTCAGTCACATGATGTGTAGAAGGGACCTTTCCTTTGAACATCTGGCACATCACAGGCATGTGAGGTGCTAAGAGGAGCTGTACCAACTGTTAGAGTAAAATATATCACACTGGATCCAACAGCGTGAGAGAGGCAAGGTTGCCACCGCTCTATGTGCCCAAGTCCAACCAGTAGCAACAATGAAAATGTATTCCCAGCAGGCACACACTAAAAGCACACATATACACTACAGATATACAGATATACAGATACATATGACCAGCCACACAGATCACAGACACTCAGAGCACTCACACAAACATGGACAGCACCAATGGCTTTCCTGCTCCCTTCTCTGGCTGGACAGGATGGAGGTCCACTAGTGAGAATATATATATACATATGTACAAGGTGCATGCCTCCAGCAACTGGTCTTAGATACTCAGCCTGCTCAGTGGCTGGCCCCTGGATCTCAGTCTCTGCAGTTGCTGGCACCTGGACATACTAACCCCTGAGGCTGCAGCCCACTCCAGTTGCTGGTACAGACCTTACACACATACAGCTGGCCAGGACTTTCTGGATCCCAACAGCTGATTCCCCCCCTGTGCTCTCACCCTTAGAGATGTACAGGCATTCTCACACCCAGAGTTTACCAGGACTCCCCTGGTCCAATAGCCAACCCCTCTGTGCTCTCACCCTTAGAAATACATAGGCAGTCTCACACCCAGAACTGTCTCTAAGGAAGACCCACTATACCCCTTCCTCCCAGGCCACTTCACCTATTCACCAGTTTTTCCAACTTGATCTTTGCTAGTGATCACACACTCACTTGCACACCTGCACTCACTCCAGTTGCTGACACCAAGGACACATGGCCTCTCCAACGCATGGTCTGACCCTAGTTGCCGGCACTCAGATCCCCCCCCCCCCCCCGCCCCGAGAGCCTCTCACCCAAGAAAGAGTTAAAAAGCAATTTAATAAGAAGATAGGACAGACTGCGCTGACCAGGCACAGGGCATAGCCAGAAAAGCAAAAGCTAAGCAAAAGCTATGGTGGGTTGACTTTGGCTGGCCACCAGGTACCCACCAAACTGCTCTATCGCTTCCATTCCTCAACTGGACAAGGGGGAGAAAATATAATGAAAGGCTCATGGGTCAACATAAGGACAGGGACAGATCACTCAGCAATTTACTTTCATGGGCAAAACAGACTCCACTTGGGAAAAATTAGTTTAATTTATTACCATTCAAATCAGAAAAAAAAACACCTTCCCCCCCACCCCTTGCTTCTTCCTGGGCTTAACTTAATTCCCAATTTCTCTACCTCCTCCCTCTGGGTGGCACAGGGGAACAGGGAATGGGGGTTATGGTCAGTTCATCACACGTTGTTTCTGCCGCTCCTTCCTCCGTACACTCTTCCCCTGCTCCAGCATGGGGTCCCTCCCATGGGAGACAGTTCTCCATGAACTACTCCAACACAAGTCCTTCCCATGGGCTGTAGTTCTTCACACACTGCTCCGGCATGGGTCCCTTCCACGGGGTGCAGTCCAGGAACAGACTGCTCCAGCATGCGTCCCCCACAGGGTCACAAGTCCTGCTAGCAAACCTGCTCCAGCATGGGCTCTCCATGGGGTCACAACCTCTTTCAGGCATCCACCTGCTCCAGTGTGGGGTCCTCCATGGGCTGCAGGTGGATACCTGCTCCACCATTAACCTCCATGGGCTGTAGGGGGACAGCCTGTCTCACCTGTCTTCACCACAGGCTGCAGAGGAATCTCTGCTCTGATGCCTGGAGCACCTCCTCGCCCTCCTTCTGCACTGACCTTGGTGTCTGCAGAGTTGTTCTCACATATTCTCACTCCTCTCAGGCTGCTGCTCTGCAGGAGGGTTTTTTCCCACTTCTTAAATATGTTATGACAGAGGCACTACCACCATTGCTGATTGGCTCAGCCTTGGCCAGTGGTGGGTCTGTCTTGGAGCCAGCTGGCATTGGTTCTATCGGACATAGGGGAAGCTTCTAGCTGCTTTTCACAGAAACCATCCCTGTAGCCCCCCTGCTACCAAAGCCTTGCCATGCAAACCCAATACATAGGCTTACCACAGCCTACAACACAGACAACTGTTGGGATCTCCCTGTCACTCCAGAAATCCAGATGGATTCCACCTCCTTGTAC
>NC_051209.1:3178868-3210512 GCF_015220075.1 Falco rusticolus | reverse complement strand
GTGTATAATAGCTTTAAATAGCTGTTCAGACTATGTAAACACAGAATTGGACAGTCTTGTAATGTATTTACAGTTTCATGCTTATGCTGTGCTTTTGCATATTTTCAAAGACTTATTCTAAACAGAAACAATGTGTAAAAACAATACATCTCTATAAAGAGATATAACTCTTATAAAAGAAGATAAATTTGCTATATACAATAGAAGACAAAAGTTGTGATCTAAAAGGATACTGAACAAACAACAGAATTTATTTTCAGATTCAACCTTCAGCCTCATAGCTAAATGTCAACCATTTAAGTGTATTATTTAAAAAATAATGGAATATATAAAGAGGATACATTGCAGTTTTGAAAGCTAAGGAATGTTGGATATGTACCTCTCTTCCTAAGGGAGGCCTGGTAACACCCCTGTATGGGGTGGCCTCCCAAAACTGGAATTCTCTAGATGGCAAACGGCCTACATGGCCAGACTTTTGGAAAAAGCCAGGCAATGGTAAAGGATACTGTCTATATGATGACAAAACGTATAAGTTGGGTCCTAGATTTGATTTACAAATATTAAACCTAACCACCACAGTATTTATGAAAAGTGATAATAACTGCCATTGGAAAGCTCGAAGTAAAACAGGAGGACCATGCCCTGGGAATCCAGGGCAAAACACTTGATCACAATCTGATGGATGGAATGATTATTGGATAAATAAGACTACCATCTATGTAGGAAATTGGAACGTGGATCAAATTAGAAACATAACAGTAATAGATTTTTGTAATAATACCCAATTACAAGGTCACAATCCATCAGGACAAGATGCTAATTGGGCTTATGGCTGGTATAAAGCAGGGAGATTCTTAGGAGCAAATTTAACTGCAACACATGGACCTTGCAAACTTCCCCAAGGTTATTGGTGGTTATGTGGGGATGGATTTAGCAGGAAACAACTTCCCCCAGGATGGTCAGGTATGTGTACCATAGGATACTTAACCACCCAAGATCGAATTTATAACCAAATGTCTCCACCTCCAGGAATCTATCATAATGTCTGGAGACGTGTTAAGAGAAGTGAAAACCCCATTGTTGTGAGACATACTGGATACCACAGTTTTGTTAGGGGGTTTATCCCATGGTTAGGAGTTAGTAAATTAGAAAAGACTGTAGTAAACATGTCTGCAGAAATTGAACAAATGTTTAATCTAACGACAGATGCAATCAGCTGATTGAACCAGAAAGTAAAATCTTTGAGTAAGGTGGTAATTCAAAACAGAATGGCCCTAGACTTAATTACCTTAAAGGAAGGAGGAGTATGTATGATAATAAATCAAAGTTGTTATGTATACATAGACCAAAGTAATCAAATTGAAACAGACATCCATAAGATATGGAACAAGGTTCAGATTTTGCATGAAATTACTAAATACAATTTCTCATGCAGTTTTGAAGCTATATGGAACAAACTGACTTCGTGGTTACCTAATTTAGAATGGTTAAAGCATGCTTTTGTTATAATACTTATTATAGTAGTTTTAGGAATATTAATATGTATATTACTTCAACGTTTTGTTTGGTGCTGTCAAAGAATGATCATAAGATATGATGATTTTCTGTATTTGTAAAAGAATTTACAATAGCTGTTAGAAAAGGGGGGAATGAACAGTGAATGCTGTACCACTTATGTAAAGGATGACGCACCTATGTTTAGTTAAAAGTCAGGAGATGTCCAAGGACCCTTATTGCCACATGACGGATGCACAGACTGCTAAGTCCTTGGGTTGGTTATCTTTAGAAGGGACATTTGGTCTTAGATTCCTGTTGTACATGCAACGTGGCGAAGATGGAGACTTTAAACATGGCCGCTGAGGAATAGAGTCTGCGTAGAGACAACTCCTCAAGGACATTGCGCAGGCACGAGATATGTAAATGAATTCTCAGAATTGTAATGAATATGTAAACGATTTCTTGGAAAACTAATGAATAGGTATGAGTTGCTTGTATAAAGGGGGGACTGAAAAGTCCCCTCGGTGTGCATGACTTTGGTGGAGCGATCCCCCATGCACCCGGCGCTGCTGAATAAAGATAACCTCCGCTTGCCTGTATATTGCTGACTGATTCTTCAAATCAGTTTAATTTTCAGCGTGATTGAGACATTGCTCCTTGGACATAAATTACATTTCAAAAGATTCACTGTGCTTGGTAAAGATGAAACATTTATGCGCTGGACTGAGCTGCGTCTATTTTACTATGTCTATTTTTGTACATTTATGTGAACCATTACACATTTTGTATGGGAGGGAAATGAATTCTGGTAGGTTGACTTTACAGATGACAACTATCCGAGATTATTTTAAAATGTGAAGTTTTAAGATAATCTCATGTGACATAGGGTAGTGAAACGGGAGCGGGAGCAGGAGGCGAGTGGGGTGGGTAGGAGGCGGGGGATTACTTTTGGTTTTAAGAGTGTCCTAAGAGAACAGTTTTTAAAACGACTCAACAGTATTGCTCACCGCACTGCTGACAAAGACCCTACCTGTTCTGAGGGTAGGTACCCCTGCAAGGAGGCTGTTCTCATAACGCCTCACCTGGGCCTCGGCCGCTCCGCCGTCGCTCCTCGCCCAGCCCAGCCGCAGGGCTAAGGCCTTGTAGTACGGAAGATACCAGTGGGCTCATCGGTAAAGAGCTGCCGCCTGCAGGCTGGGGACTCCACGGGGAGAGATTGCCAGGGCTGCCCCCCTGCTTCGCTCCGCGGGCGGGGAGCCGGCAGAAACCCAAGCCCCCCGGTCCAAGGGAAAAGGGAGTGCCCAGTTCTGGTGCCCGAGGCACAGCCCGACTCGCCGCCGGCCGCAGGTACCTGCTTCACACCCCCCGGCCCAATCCAGCCCCAGTGGTACCCCTGATGGCAGGCAGGCCTCTCCTCGGGCTCACGGGGGAAGGAGGGGGTGGTAAAACCGCCGACTGGGCTGACGGGGCAACCCAAATCCCTGTCCCGGTTACTCACCACTGTCCGCAGTGGCAGCCTCTCTTTGTCCGCTTCTCCTCAGCACCTTCTTCCCCTCCTTTCGGGAGTCCCGTGCCCCCTCCCCACGGCGCTTGGGACCCCTCCAAGAGGAGGACGGAGACAAAATCAATGGAGGAAACTGGCGACGACCGGGCGGTCATACGCAACGGGCAGGAACGGCGCTAGTGTGTCTTCGCCCTCCCGGCCGACTCCCCTGCCGCAGCTAAGCTCCGTACACTGTCTGCTGCCGCCGGCGAAGCGCCTTCCCTCCGCGGCACGGCGAGCCCAGCCGGGAGGGTCTGGGAGGAGGTAAAAATGGCGACCTCAGTGGCGCTAGTGCAGCGATGGGAACGGATCCACCAGGCCGGTTCGCTCCACGCTACCACCTGGGCTCATCAGCACGACGAAGAAGATAAGAAACAAAGGAGACTAATCAACTAAAGCAGTTGTTTTAGTCTGTCAGCCTTTATATACAACCCGCTCCTCTGCTGCCGCACTTTCAAACCGGCGCCGGACATGGCCGCAGCGCCAGGGCCCGGCGAGGCAGCCGCCGGCACCGCAGCACCCTCTGGCGCCGCGCGCGGCACCGCCGGGGCGCTGCACGAGCCCCGCTGGGGGCAGCCGGATGGGGTGGCCTAGGGTATATAGTCGTTTCTGCGGCCCCTTGCTGCCAGCCTGGGGCGGTGAGTTGGGTCAGGGAGCGGCGGTGGGTCAGCCAGTGGGAGCAGGCCTGGCAGGTCCACCTTAGCTATGCTCAGTTATGTGGGGTATGTTCCTCCTACACAGCTCTCATCACCACAGGCCCTGGTCAGCAAGGCACTCCTAGAGCTTCCTCGCATCTGCCTCATCCTGTTTTCTGAAATCATCTTAATAGGGCACTTGAGCCATCTGGGAAATAAGACTTCAGCTGGTGCCATGCATGGGTGGTCCTGGGGACAAACTCTCCCTGTCTACCAGAGAGCTTTCCGTGTCCAGCCAGGAGAATCCTTCTCCCTAAGTAGGATTCCTCTCCTTTCAGGTCCATAAAGTTAGGGAGCTGGGTAAAGCCAGCATTCCAGATTCCTCCTGAAGTCAATTGAGAGAAAAGAATCTGGAGGAAGGAGAGGAGGGAGTCATCTTACCTGCTCAGATGCTCACCTTTGCTTTGTCAGGAAATTGCACATCACAGGACAGTTAGCATAAAAAACAGTTAATTCTGTTCTGGCATTCATAAGGCCTTGAGAGACATGTGAAATACATTAATGAGAATTGATATGATCCAGGTCAGACCTTCAAGAAAAGAAAAATGATGACAAAATGCTCTGGCATGTGATCTCAGGCTATTTACAGCAGCAAACCCTCTCTGTAAGTTGACAACCTTTCCCACCTTACTTATTCCCCTTATAGGATTATGATTTCAGTCTATGGCAGCAATACAAGCCTGACTTAGAATGATTAGGGCTCCTGTTGACTTCTCCACACCCATAGCTCTTACTGATTCAAAATAGGTATTGCACCACTATGTTACCGTAAAAGTCAGCAGAGAAACTCTAAGACTCATTTTGGAGTTTTAGAAAGCAGGCATTCTTTGTTGCAGCGCTGGGCACACATGCAAATAGTTTCACAAAGCTGAGTGCACCCATCGCCCGAAATCACATAGGTTATATAGTGTTTGAGTTATACATATTCATTAAACCATTTCCATATTCATTATATTTCCCAGAATCATCATATATAGGCTAATATATGCTAATACACTCTGCACACGCATCATGAAATAAGTCGGTGATCATTTAGGGGTCTCTAGCAGTGATCCATAGTCATCTTCACCATGTCTACTCGTTGACCTCAGGGTCCAGGCATGCTCACAAGGGGTCTTCTAGGGAGTTGTACAATTATGTCAGTCTTGAGCTGGTTTGTTCTAATTTGTAGCCTTGTCCTTGTTCCTGTTATCTCTAAGAGCAACCCTCGATTCTCTTATTTATTACTTTCTTATCTTCAAACCTCCTTTTCTCACCACAGAAGGCCACAGCTGCACATTCCAAAAATGTTATATTGACCTATTTTTTATTCTAACAAAAGGTTAGTAAAGCAAAAAAAAAAATATTTTAGGCTACACTGACTCTTGAACAGACCTTATTCCACTCCATTAGACTGGACCATATATTGTCCTTAAAAAAGAAGAAAAAAGGTTTCACTTTGCCACTAAAAGTGGCAAGCATGACTCAAACATGAAATCTGACCAACGTGCAAGATCAGATCTTCCCCACTGAGTGGCAAGGAACTGGTAGCAGCTATACCCAGAGACACCTCGGTTCTCTTGTGTTCCAGTTCTCCAAATTAAAAGAAGCTGCCGTCCTCCTCCATCTCACCTGTGTGCTAGTTGCCCTTCTTTTACAGATTATGTGTGGTTCAGCTGCATTGGTAAAAATGGAATATGTTGCAGTGTTGAAGAGTTTCCACTAAGCTGAACTCGGACAGTATCATAGAGACACAGAGACGGATTATAGAGTAGAAAGTTTCCTTGTCTATACCTAAATCAGCAAACTGTTATAAAACAGTCTGAAAAGTATAAAAATTATTAAAAAACTTTTGGTCTCTGTTTTTAGTGTATATGAATATGCCTGATATTTAGGCTTATTAACAATATGGGTTTCATGTCTTTAATAAAAGCTGTATCAACTGACAAATACAATGCATAAGACTGTGCTCCTGCAATGACTTCAATTGATTTTCCTTGCTCTCTTGCCTTTTTTTTTTATATTTTTACAGACTTCTTTTATGATTTTGGACATTTTTCTTAGAGGCCTTTAAGCCACTGAGGTACCAGATGTTATTTCTGAATTACCTTCTGAAGGACCATGTGAGGGGTGTTTGAATCAGGTCACAGATCTAGTCACTCATCTTCCCTTTTACAGATCCAGCCACTGAAAACCACCAGTCCCAGCACTATACCCTACTCATGGTGTTTCACTTGCACATGATTAGATGATGGAGTGTCATTATCTGATGAATACAAAGAACTGTTGCAAATATTGTTACCATTTTATTTAAGCTTCTAATTATTATTAATGAACTATACTTCACAAGAATCCTGTCATGTAGAGAAAATATTATCTCCACTTTCAAGATGAGAAATTGCTGTATAAAGAGGCAATATACCTTGCCTCAGGTCATACACGTAGTACATTATAAACCCAGAAATTTAATCCAGAATTTGAGTGCGGATCTAGTGTGGTGGGTTGACCTTGGCTCACTGCCAGTCCTCCCTCCCCCTCCTCAACAGAACAGGGGAGAAAAAAAGATGGACAAGCTTGTAGGTTGAGATAATGGCAGTTTAATAACAAAATCAAAGGCCATGTGTGGAAGCAAAGCAAAAAAGAGGAAATTTAGTCTCTACTTCCCAGCAGCAGGCAATGTCCAGCCACTTCCTGGGAAGCAAGGCCTCAGTACACATAGCACTTTAACCACCAGTGCCCTCCCCTGTCCCCTGCTTTCTCTCAGCTCTTATTGCTGAGCATGACATCATATGGTATGGAATATCTTTGGTCAGTTGGGGTCAGCTGTCCCAGCTGTGTCCCCTCCCAACCTCTTGCCCACCCCCAGCCTACTGGCCTTTGGGGGTGGAGGTGATGGAGAGAAAGCCCTGAGGCAGCCAAAACATTGGCGCATTATCAACACTGTTCCAGCCACAAATGCAAAGCACAGCACTATAAGGGCTGCTACGAAGAAAGTTAACTCCATCCCAGCCAGACCCAGTACATCCACTCAGTCTAACCACAAGCTCATTTTCTTTATTAAAAAAGATCACTCCTGAACAATGGGAGAAGGAGCAAAGTATTACTGAAGAAAAAAATGCCAACAGATATTCTGTTGAGGAACAGCTCATGCAGAAAACTATAGTTCAATGGAGATCTTGTGAGTAGGCATATTTACACAGAAAACTTTCTACAGAAATATCCTCCTGTTTTGTTAACTGTATAGACCAAGAAGGGGGAGGACAAGCATGCAATATGTCACTTCAATATTGTGCATCTAAGACGTGACATAAGTAAGAACTTCCAGCTCTTATTGGCCAAATTTCATGCAGGAGCATGTGAATTATAGGAACATCACAGGAATCTTAGGCCAAACCTGCTGACATGTTAACAATCCCCATAAACTCAATACATGTGGACAGTGCTTTGTGTAGCAAGATTTTGGTACCAGGAGGGCTGCAGGGCAAGATACCAGAAGCTGCCCCCATGTCAGACAGAACCAGTGCCAGCTGGCTCCAAGACAGACCCACTGCTGGCCAAAGCTGAGACAATCAGTGACAGTGGTAGCACCTATATGATAACATATTTAAGAAGGGGAAAAAACTGCTGCATAACAGAAGCCAGAAGAGAGGAATGAGAATATGCGAGAGAAACAACTCTGCAGACATCAAAGTCAGTGAAGAAAGAGGGGGAGGAGGTGCCCCAGGCAACAGAGCAGATTCCCCTGCAGCCCGTGGTGAAGACCATGGCGAGACAGGCTGTCCCCCTGCAGCCCATGGAGGTTAACAGTGGAACATCCATCTGCAGCCTGTGGAGGATCCCACGCCAGAGCAGGTGGATGTGCTCAAAGGAGGCTGTGACACCATGGAGAGCCCATGCTCATGGAGCAAGTCTTCTGGCAGGACTTGTGGCCCCATGGGGACCCACACTGGAGAAGTTCATGGAGAACTGCCTTCTGTGGGAGGGACCCCACAGTGGAGCAGGGGAAGAGTGTGAGGAGGGAGTGGCAGAGAGTGGCTGCAACCCATATTCCCTGTCCCCCTGTGCCATTTGGAGGGAGGAGGTAAAGAAACCAGGAATGAAGCTGAGCCTGGGAGGGAGGGGTGAAGGGAAGGTGTTTTAATATTTGCTTTTATTTCTCATTATCCTGCTCTGATTTGACTGGCAATAAATTACATTTCCTCAACTTGAGTCTGTTTTGCCTGTATAATAATTGATGAGTGATCTCTCTCTGTCCTTATCTCGACCCATGAGCCTTTTGTCATACTTTCTCTCCCCTGTCCAGTTGAGGAGGGGGAAGTGATAGAGCAGCCTGGTGAGCACTTGGCATCCAGCCAAGGTTAACCCACCACACCACATTAGGAGTACCACTGTATTTTCTTAAAGAGTTGTGGCATTTTTATCATATCCTGTTATGACACATGATTTGAGCTACTCCCCACAGCAATTCCTCTCACAGAACAAGGATGTGTCAGGTGTGTTCATACACAGCTGTTGTCTCTAAAATGCGAGTCTGTTCCCAGTGTGCAACAAGCCAGTCTTACACACTGAGACAAGATATTGTTCTACTACAGAGTTGCACAAGTCTGGATGCTAGCAAACAAAGCTAGCATACTGCAGTACAAAGTTACAAACATTATATGCAAAATCTTATCACACTTTCCCTGCCCAGAGGGCAGGTCTTTATTGACTACGCATTTGCATATCCATTACCTAACTTATCTTACTACCATGCATGCTCTCTGAGGAAGGGTCTTTTAGTGGGCCTGGGTCTTTCCCTTAGGGGGTGTGATTTTTAGAATTATAATAAGGATAGTTCACTTCTAGGGCAAGGCTAAAGACCATAAGAGCTGACTAACCTGAGTTTAACATGAACAAGGTAGTCTAAGTGTGCATGGCTTACATCATGAAGATAGGATGTTCTTTGTTTTGTCTCTCCCAAAGTTGACTCCCTTGATTGGAAGCCCCTTCATTCGTCATTCTTGACAACTCTAGAAGGTCAGCTTGACCTAAACTCTATGCAAATGTAGTTAAGCACTAAATCAGAGTTCAAGAATCTGGGGGTTTTAGACAATTTCCCTCTTTGGGACTTATTTATATATATCCTTATATCAAGTATGTCCCGCTCTCTCTGAACTCCTCTCAGCTGTAGCAATATAACATTGTAATGTAACATACAGGCATACAAATATAACAATCACAAGTACAATAATTACAATTAACTACTTAATCCATAGGCATAAATCAGGAAACCAGGACATTAGCCAATTCCAAACTTCTTGAAAACCATAAGAGGTATCATCTTTCTGGATCTCATGCAAGATTTAAGTATGCTTCCAAATCTCTTCTAAATCAGTAGTAACTCTCCCAGACTGATCCACATAAATACAACAACTAGTATTAATTACGGTGCAAACTCCACCTTGTAAGGCTAATAGCATATCCAAGGCCATGAGATTTTTAAGGCTACCTTTCCTGCTTCCAAAACTACTTCTTGTAAAGCTAATATAGTGTCAGCAGTCCAATTTTCAATTATTTCTAATTCTGCTTATATGTTTAATATTACTTTTTCTCATTCACTGACTCCTAACCATGGAATAAACCATCTGACAAATGAGTGGAAACCAGTATTTCTTTCCACAAGGGGGTTATCAATACTTTGTTTATGCACCTTCACATAGACAAGAATTTTTGAATGCAGTCTTAACTTCTCAATAATAGTTATATTTGGGACTAATGCACCTAAAGTAAAAGTTTCTCTCCAATTAGAGGGTAGGGATTTCCTAGCTTTGTCTTCACATAACCAAATCTAGCCCTTTCCTGCAGGTACAGGTCCATAAGCATAATTTTGACCTTTTGCCGTTCCTACACCTATAATTTTTGTACATGACTTATTTCTTTAGAAAGATGGCTTCATTCATACAATCTGCCTTTCATAATCCTTTTGGAGGGTTACACCGTTGGATATACTGTGCTCCTAGATCTACTCTGGGAATATCCACGTTCCATTCTTGCAGGTCTATCTTTGGATCTCTTTGAAAGGAAGTATTTTCCAAAAAATGATTCCAGTATATGTTAACAGGAAGGGGTATTCCCCTTATTTGAATATTCTGGGAAATGTGTACATACCCAACAATTGGTCTTATTGACTACCCGCATGGTTTTCCAGATCATCACAAAGTGTCTGTTTTGAGTCTATGGGTTCTTCTGATTCCACCGAATTTGAAAATTTATCATACGACATAACAGGCAAAATCCTATACATCTGTAAAACATGTTTAACAAAGCATCTACAAAGAAATCATGCTAGTATTAAAGAGACAATTAACAAACTCAACACCAGGGGTCCTCAAACTACGGCCCGCGGTCCGGATACAGCCCCCCAGGGTCCTCAACCCGGTCCCCGGTATTTACAGACCCCCCCGCCCCCTCCCCCCATCTCCTCTGCCGGGCAAGCTCAGTCGGCAGCCTCTGCACTGCGAGGTCCAGCCAACTCGGGCGAATCGCCAGAGCCCCGGCGCGGCAAAGTCCCTTCAGTCCCCTCTAGCCACCCTGTCCGGACTGCGCGGCCGGGCTGAGGAGGGGGGCGGTGGCATCAGCGAGGGGGGCAGCTCCCCCGTCTCTCCCTCCCTCCAGCTCCCAGGCAGGACAAGCAAGCCAGCACCAGTGGGAAGCGCGCGTACCATCATGTCAAAAAAAAGAACAATTGACTCCGAGTGCGGGGTGTTCCAAGAAAGTGGACTTCTGATTATTTTTCCACGGAGTACAAAGAGCGAGCTGTTTGTCTGATATGCCAGAATTCAGTGTCTGTGTCAAAGGAATACAATTTGCGTTGACACTACGAAACTCAACATAAAGGTAAATATGATTCTTTGGTCGGACAAGTGAGAAAAGATAAAATATTAAGACTGAAACATGGATTGACAACTCAGCAAAATACATTTGTGAAGCAAAAGCAGCTCAATATGTCATCACTTCGAGCAAGCTATCAAGTTGCCAAGCTCGTAGCGCGCACTGGCAGAGCATTCACAGAGGGAGAATTTGTTAAAGAATGCCTTCTTTCTGTGGCCAAAGAGATGTGTCCAGAGAAGGCGGATTTATTTAGTACAGTGAGGCTTTCAGGACCTGCAATTACACGAAGGACTGAAGAAATGGGGGAAAATTTGAATCTGCAGTTGCAAAACTCCTCAAAAAAACTTTGCTGTTTCTCATTGGCACTCGACAAAAGCAATGATGTTCGTGATTCTGCACAACTTCTAATTTTCATTCGTGGGACAAATGATCGTTTCGAAGTCACAGAGGAGCTTGCTGCACTGAAAAGCACCAAAGGAACAACTACAGGAGAGGATATCCATGAGAAAGTTTGCCAAACTATGAACGATTTGGAGCTGGACTGGGGTAAACTATTCAGTGTGACACCTGGTGGTGCTCCTAGCGTGGTGGGGTCCATGAAAGGAGTGGTTGCACACATTAACAAAGAGATGGACAAACGCAGCCATTCACATCCAATAGCCATACACCGCATCATCCACCAACAAGCCCTGTGTTGTTAATCACTGAAGCTGGACTCTGTCATGAAAATTGTGCTTTCTTGTGTTAACTGCATTAGATCTCACACACTAAACCACAGTGTCAGGAATTTCTGTCTGAGCTAAATGTTGCCTATGAAGATATTCTGTACCACACAGAAGTCCATTGGCTGAGTCGAGGGAGAGTTTTGAAACGATTTTATGAGTTACTTCCACAGGTTTATGATTTTGTGCTTTCTAAAAACAAAGAAGTACCAGAGCTCAAAGATGCAGAACGGAAATGGCACCTTGCGTTTCTGACAGATGTAACAGAGCTACTCAACAATTTCAGTGTCCAGCTTCAAGGAAAGGGGAAGCTCATCTGTGATATGTATTCACATGTGAAAGCATTTCAAGTCAAATTAGACCTGCTCATTAACCAAGTAAAGGAGGAAAACTTCTGCCATCTCCCCACAACTCAAAACCTGTCTGCAGAAAAACCAGCAGCTACATTCCCAAACAAAACGTGTATGGATGTACTAGAAATGTTGCAAAAGGAGTTTCAAATTAGATTTAAAGAGCTTCGTCTCCATGAACAGGACATGCAGCTTTTCCGGAACCCATTTTCTGTTGACATTGAAACTGTTGATCCGATTTACCAAATGGAATTGGCCGAGCTACAGACTTGTGACTCGCTGAAAGATGCATTCAAATCAAGCAGCCTTACTAATTTCTATGCGTCTCTCCCCTCAGAGACATATCATAATCTCAGGAACCATGCACTCCAAATTGCAACCATCTTTGGCAGCACCTATGTCTGTGAGCAGACTTTTTCCCAAATGAAACATCTGAAATCTCCAGTCAGATCCAGACTAACTGATGAACACTTGCATCACTTGCTACGACTGGCAGTGACAAATATGGAACCTAACATTGACCATCTCATTAGCCAAAAGCAGGCTTATAGTTCACATTGAAATATTTGGTTTTGTTGCTTACAATTCTTCTTCATTTAAAACACTGCATTCTTTTCCCTGTTTTTGTGCACTACTACAAATAAAAATATGTGCAGTGTGCATAGGAATTCATTCATTTTTTTCCAAACTATAGTCTGGCCCATGACAGTGTCTGAGGGACAGTGAACCAGTCCCCAGTTTGAAAGGTTTGAGGACCCCTGCACTAGAACATCCAAGCAACAGTGCACTCAATTTACTGCCAATAGGTCTCACAGCATTCAGTGGGACCTTATGTACTTTATCATCCTCTATTGTGATGGTGGCTGCTGTGGTAACATGCAATCTGGCGCTCCCTGAATTTCAGGCTGTGAGGTGGCTACATAAGCCTGGAATTGTTGTGGAGGATTCATTTGTATCATCATATGTTTCCTCCCCCCATTTCCCTGCTTTTTGTTGCCACCTGCAAGTAAATGTCCTTGAGTGTTAGATTTAGATCTGCAGTATTTTGCAAAATGCCCTGGTTTGTTACATCAACCACATACCAAACCAGAGCCATCAGCCTTTCCAGGCCTCAATCTCTTTAGACAGTCCTTCTTTAGGTGACCTTCTTGCCCACACGTGTAACAGCAGACAACCCTGACTGCATCAGCAAAGGTCTTTGCCAGATGCTCCATTTGGAAGGCAGTGGTTCCCACCTTCCCACATACATCCATTAATTCTATTAAAGTGGGATTACAATTCACCATGCCTGCAACCACCTTTCTACAATCCTTATTCACATTGTCCTTAGCTAATTGAAGTAACAATGCTTCCTTCGCTGCCCCATTCTGTATTTGCTTGTCCAAGGACTCTCTCAGCCTATCCAGGAATGACACGTACCCCTCACTTGGGCCTTGTTTTATTGTGGTACATGATTATTGTGGAGCACCATGATCCAGGACCTGCAATAAAGCTTGTAGAGCCAATTCTTTTCCCTGCTGCAGGACTAAATGATGTAAGTGAGCTTGTAACTGAGGAGAGTTAACTGGAGCCTCCCCCATCAATTGTGGAACCCCTGCCCCAAAACATGGATCATCCTGGGGTATTCTAAATTCATCAATGATTGCTCGTTTGCCAAGCACCTTCAATTTGACTCAAACATTGACATTTGCATAGGGGTCAAAATAATTTGCACAATCGTATGGCAATCATGAGCAGTAAGCTCTGCTGTGAAAATACTACATAACAATGATAGAGCATAGGGTGAGCCTATTCCATACTGTATACAGGTTGATCTTAACTCTTTTATCACTCCCCAGTTGAAAGGTCCCCACTTCGGGGGGGGGGGGGGGGGGCGGGGGGCACAGGGCATTATCATCCCTTCAAAGCACTGGGCAGGTTAACACCCTGCCCCCCATGGCAGTTGCAAGCATCGATATCCCCTTCCATGAGTGCTTGCTCCCACATCTTTTTCCAGAATTTGGCAGGATCTGGTCCCGATGCTGTAATTTGGACTGGTTGTTGAACATGACCTGAGGTCTCCTCCAATAAACCTATCACAGATGGCTCGGGATCATAGCTAGGCAACAGGACAATGACCGGATCTCCCTGCCACCCCAAAGGGAACTGACTCCGCCCACTTGACCTGGCATCGCTCTGCTCCTCCTGCTGGCCCCGACTTCGTGAATCGGGTGATGACAGAGAATCCGATGGCACCAAAGGTACCTTATTGGGCATCATCTCTGCAACCAGGGATGTGGCTGCTTCAACTGCAGCCTTTGTCTCCCTGTCCACTTCTGATTGTTCTAGTAAATCCAAGACCAATCTCCACGTTGTCAATGACGCTGTAGCAATTTTGTGCCCTCTTGTGGCAGCCCCCAAAAATAGCAATCCAGCACTTTGCCATATCTGAATGCTGGAGACATTTTTTACCCTAACTGGCAAATCATTCCTTTTACACTACCCTAGCAGACTTCTAATTGCCATCTCATCATACTTTATGCCTCTATTTTCAAATATGTCTATTAGCATTTTTAATATAGGGTTTGTCTCTCTGTCCACTTCTGATTGTCCTAACAAATCTATGATCAATCTCCATGTTGTTAACAAATCTGTGGCAATTTTGTCTCCCCTCAAGGCCTCCCAAAAAAGTACCTTTCCAATGCTTTGTCATGTCTGAATGCTGAAAGCCTTTTTCACTGTAACTGGCAAATCATACTTTTTACACCACACTAACAGAATTCTTATTGTTGTTTTATCATATTTTACACCTTTTTTCAAATACATCCATAAGCATTGCAAATATATAATTTGTCTCCCTGTCCACTCTTAATTGTTCTTAGTAAGTCTAAGACTAACCTCCATGCCGTTAGCAACATTGTTGCAACTTCATCTCCCCTCAAGGCAGCCTCAAAGTATTTTTCCAGCATTTTGCTGTGTCTGAACACACAAGACATTTTTCAGCATAACTAGCACATCACTTACTTTGCACCAGCCTAGTAAAGTTCTTATTGCCTTCTTGTTATACTTCATGCTTTTTTTTTTAAAATATATCTATAAGCACTGTTAACATAGAATTTTCTTCTTCTGCACCCATATCAGTTAGCCCCCATCTACATTGGGCATCAAAAGCTGCAACTCGAGTTAAAATAGACAACAAATACTGCAATACACCCATATCAATTAGTTGTCAACAGCTCACCTCCCACAGTGTCTGTTATGGGTCACAGGTTCTCCTGCTTGTCTCAGCTACATTGGGTATCAGTTGGTGCAGTCCAACTCAGCCTCACATGGGGCACCAATCACTGCAGCACAAAGAAACTAATAAGCTACAAGGCTTTTACCATCAATCAGATTCTACCATCCACACTGCTTCACCTTCCTCTAGAGACCAGATCACACTACCCCTCCTCTGTACAACCACCTCTCCTCTAATCCTCAGGGCTATTTAACCACTTAGTGGGAACAAGCTACAGCTGCACATCATCCATGTCAATCAACCCACTGCCTCTGAGGCAAGGCCATAGCTGCATATTATCAATGCTAATCAACCCACTGCCTTCATTCCTCTACAGGTCTTCACCTGGGCAAGGGTCTTCTTGACCTGTGGGTGTGTGTTTTAGTATTATAATGAAGGTAGTTCAATTTGGGACACCTTAAAAGGCAGTTTTGTTGCCAAGTTGGATGGCCAGGTATCTACCTTGCCAAGTTGTCCAATAACTCAACCTATACACAATAGAACCCAGGTGCTCTGGTTATGGTTCAGAGAATAAGGACTTCAAGTAACACAGACTCAAATGACAAGTAGCACAACAAGCCATTCATCACTGGTTAATAAGTGTTAACAAAACGCTAACATAGAGGCTGGCTTCTTAAAATCAAGATGTTCCTATAGTTAACTGTTTCACAAATATACACAAAATATAGAAAGATTCAGTAAAACTTTAAGACAATTTGCAACAGTAGTGCCTCTGGGATAACATATTAAATAAGGGGGGGAAAAATATCTGTGCAACACAAATTGCAGCAGAAGAGAGGAGTGAGACTATGGGAGAGCAACAAATCTGTAGACACCAAGGTCAATGAAGAAGGGGGAAGGAGGAGGTGCTCCAGGTGCTAAAGCAGAGATTACCATGTCCTCATTTCAGCTGAGATAGAGTTATCTTCTTAGTAGCTAGTACAGTGCTGTGTTTTGGCTTTGATGTGAAAACAATGTTGATAGCACACTGATGTTTTTAGTTGTTGCTGGGTAATGTTTATACTAAGTCAAGGACTTTTCAGTTTCTCAGGCCTTGCCAGTGAGAAGGCTGGAGGGGCACAAGGAATTTGGAGGGGACACAGCCAGAACAGCTGACCCAAACTAGCCAAAGAGGTATTCCATACCATGGGATGTCATGCTTGGTATATATACCTGAGGGGTTGGCTGGGGTAGGCAGATTGTTGCTCAGGGACTGGCTGGGCATTGGTCAGTGGGTGGTGAGCAGTTGCATTGTGTATCATGTGTTTCTTTCTTCCTGTCCATTTGGATTTATTCCCCCCCATTATAACTATTGTTGATGTGCAGAATCAGACTCCATAATCTTATCAGATTGTAAAGTAGGTATGTTTATTCAGCACTGGGCAGCACAGAGGGTAATCCCACCAAAGCTGTGTATGCCTGAGGAAACAACTTGCCTCAATTTGTACAATTAAATGTTGCATATACATAAGATTTCCAAATATGCCTATACATATTCATAATTTAGCCCTGCTTCATATTAAAATTAGTTCCAAAAAGTAATTTCCATAAGTCCCTCCCAACTGTGCTTGTGTGGTGCCTCTTGGTGGGGGTCGTGGGGATGAAGGCTTGGTAGTCTCCCTCGCTCTGAACTTTTTACCTTCTCTCTTCGCACAAACTCAGTTGTTCCTTGTTTTTTTGTCCAAACTATAGAGTTGGTTTTAGCTAGTTCTCATCACGAACTGTCTTTCAGGAGGAACTATAGACTCCTTGCTTCAGTTAATTTATACAATGGTTAGTAAAACAAAGCATTATTTATCAACAACAATCTAGGTAATCATTAAGCAATTAGATCTACTAAAATTTCTTTAACCCCTTCCCTCATTATTGTCATCATTATTATTATTATTTAATTTTTATTGTTTCAATTATTAAATTGTTTTTATCTCAACCCTTGAGTTTTACATTCCTTTCCAACTCTCCTCCCCATCCCTCTGGATGAGGGGAAAGTGAGCAAGTGGCTGCGTGGTATTTAATTACCAGCTTGGGTTAAACCATGACACCCTGCAGCCTGTGGTGAAGACCATGGTGAGACAGGCTGTTCCCCTGAAGCCCATGGGGGTTAATGGTGGAGCAGATATCCACCTGTAGCCTGTGGAGGATCCCATGTCAGAGCAGGTAGATGCCCGAAGGAAGCTGTGAACCTGTGGGAAGCTCATGCTGAAGCAGGCTCCTGGCAGGACCTGTGATACCATGGGAGAGGAGCCTATGCTGGACCAGGTTTGCTGGCAGAAATTGTGACACTGTGGAGGACCCAGGCTGGAGCAGTCTGTTCTTGAAGGACTGCATCCTGTGGGAGGGACCCCATGCTGGAGCAGGGGAAGAGTGTGAGGAGGAAGGAGCAGCAGAAGCAATGTTTGATGAAATGACTGCAACCCCCATTCCCAATACCCCTGTACTGCTCGGTGGAAGGAGGTAGAGGATTTGGGGGTGAAGTTGAGCCCGGGAAGAAGGGAGGGGTGGGAGGAAGGTGTTTTTACGTTTTGATTTTTAGTTCTTATTTTCCTACTCTGATGTGAATGGTAAAATTAAACTAATTTCCCCAAGTGGAGTCTGTTTTGCCCATGACAGTAATTGGTGAGTGATCTCCCTGTCCTTATCTTGACTCACGAGCCTTTTGTTATATTTTTCTCTCCCCTGTCCAATTGAGCAGAGAGTGATAGAATGGCTTTGGTGGACACCTGGCATCCAGTCAAGGTCAACCCACCATAAAGATAGAGCGCATGGTCTGCTCTTGAAAGCATATTAACACTGCATTTGTGTTTTAGGGGGAAGAGGAAAATTTGTCAAATTGCTGATCGTGAAAATGTATTTTGAACACTCCACTTTTAGCACTGCATTTCTTTTTTAAAAGTATTAATTAAACTGTATCCTTTCATTCTTTTAATTTCTGCCGCAGCTTGTCCATGGCACTTTATTGGCCTCTGTGCAAGGTTGTAGATTTTGTTGTAGCATGGTGAGTGACCAGCTTGTAAGTCACGTGCTAGATTTAGTTAGGATGTAATATTTTGGCTGTCTGCTCAGGCACTTCCTGTGTCTGCATCCTTCTGATTTGCAAGCATGTGTTAAAGGTGAGCTCGAATCTGCAGATGTTCAGAATACCCAAGTTCCCTTTAACTGAATACAAGGATGTTCCTGTTTAGGAGGTTTGAGTAATTTGTTGTCTGAACCTTGCAAGAATTTGACATGCTCAATTTTAATTCTCTGGCTGCTGTATGGTGCACCCAGTCAGTGTTGCCTAAACTCTTGTATTGCTGACCTCTGATTTAGTGTTTAACTATATGTTAAACAAGTATGTACACAATATTTAGGTAAAGCTGATCCATCCTCTCAAGTCATCAAAACTGATGAATGAAAGGACTTCTGATCAAGGGAGCCAGCCTTGGGAAACAAAGAACAGATAATAAGAACACTGTTATCTAAATTATGCAGAAAGGTGTCTCCAAGTGAGAAAGTTCTTGCCCCAAGAGGAGACAAGCTGATAAGGTGTTGCAATCCTCAGAAAATCAGTTGAAAGTAGGACAAAGGTAATTGTGGTAATGGGAGAGCCTGACCTCCAACTCAAATAGCCACCAACCCCCCTTCTCAAAAAAAAAAAAAAAAAAAAAAAAAGAGAGCGCAAATCCTGCTTGGAAAGCATGCGTAATTGGTAAAAAAATTCAGTAGTGCTATCTGAGGATGTGCTCTAATTTGCATTAGAAGCAAAAAACTTGTAACCAATCCTGTGCGTGAATGAAAATGATTATGTACTATGAATATGAAGGTACTCTACTGTATATAATGTGTACCCTCGAGTAACTTGGTGTGCATGTTAGGAGGAAAAATCCCCCATGCACCCAGTGATGCAATAAACCGATGTCAGCTTTCTAAACTATCATTGGGTTTGGAGAGTTTTCCTGGTTACAATTTTCAGTAACACTAGTGGAAAAAAAATAATTGTTTGGACTGATTGAAAAAATGTGTTACCAGTGATACTAGAAGTTTAATGTATAACCTTAGTATATGTAAAGCCTTAGTATAATTATTAGACTGTAACCAAGAAGTCCTTGTAGCAGTATAATTATTAGATTGTTATCAAGAAGACCTGGTATTGTATGAATGAGATTTATGGTCTGACTTGAAAGGAACATCTAGGATGAAAGAAAAGAACTGATTGAATCTCATGGAAACCTAGCAGGTTTTGCCAAGAAAACATCGTAAGAGGACTAAGATGACCAGGTCATGAGGTATCTAGAAATGGATTTGGGTCTGTGGTCACAAAAGCCGCCCTTTGACTCAATTCAGAAGAAAACTACACATGTGCAAAAGAAGGAGGATCTAACGTAAATGAATTCTGGGAAATAATCAAATATGTATGGCATTTTGGGGAAACAATGCATATATGTGATTATACAGAATATAAAGAACATGTATTTGAGGATAAGGTGAGCACATTAGGAGGAGATATCCTCTGTGCTCCCAGCACTGTAATAACATCTGCTTTCTGAACTTCAAAACAAGTCTTAGAAAGTTTCTTTCACCAATCTTTCAGTAACAAGTGGATAGCAAGAATTTCTCTGTAAAACTGAGTTTAATACTCTAAGTTCTGCTGTTGTTTTTCCACCTTCTCACAATGAATCTGGACCTTTTTTGCAGTCTCTAGCTTGTATTTTTTTCTTTCCTAGTCTTTAGGAGTGAGTCTGACTCTCCAGCCTCATGTAATTGACAGCTGTAGAGCCTCTGGAATGCTGTTGTGTTTGTGATGTGTTGGTGTGTATGAGGCAGGCTTTCTTTTTTTCTTTTTGTTTTTTGGTTTGTTGGGTTTTTTTTCAAATTGCAGGCAAGACTTCAAAATTTCTTTTTTCTTTCTTCTTGTCTCTCTATTTAGAGTAGTACTAAAATGGTGAGAGATTCCCAAAGAAAAATCTCTGGATGAATTGAATGTTTACATAAATTGTCATTGTTTTTGTATTTGTCTGTCTAATTTGCATCTGGTTATTTCAGTGCAGCCTGTCTGCTTTCTAATAGCTGTTATAAGTGTTCCTTGAATTGAGGTGCAGTAGGTGTGTCTCTGATATGCCAGAATCTGTATTGTTTTGTTGGGTTTTATTAATGATTAAATGAATCTTTGCTTGCACAGTAAGAGCAGGTGCATCTCTATGTATCTGTATAATGCAGTGCTTGCACATGGCAATGCAAAATTCTAGGTCTCACTTTCCATTCTTATTTTTTGTTGTTTTCATTCCCTCCCCGTTGTCCTTCACATGGTGTTGCAGTGGTATAGGAAGATTATGGTTTAGCATAGTTCAATATTTGCCTCTGAATGGGTGGGCTTTCTGTGCTGCCTGGTTTGAGAGCAGCCATTTAATACTGAATGAAATTTAACATTTTCAGTTAGTTTAAAAATTCAGCTTTCCCAAAGCTCAGAAATGCCTGTGGAGTAAATAAGAGTGACTCAGGAAATCTCTCATCTAGATCTTTGATTTATTTTGTTTTCAGTTTTTCACTTTGTGTCAATACAGAAGCAACTGTATCTCTAAAACTTGGTATTGCTGAGTGCTCTAGAGAATGGTTTCCTTTTCTGATACACAGACATTTTTAAAAATGTACTTTCACATTGCTTGATTTTGGCCTGTTGTCCTGCCCCCAGAGTATCAATGAGCTTTCAGTCTTTGCAATAGCGTGAGTAATTAACTGTTAATGCATTAGGTGTCTTCAGAGCTTTATTGCTCCTTGGTGTCCTTTCTTGAATATTTAGGAGTTCTAGAGAGACAGAACAAGCAGGTGTGTGTACAAGTTTCCCCAGAAAAGCTAACCTCTTGTGCCTTTCCAAAGCCATGGTCCCTGTTGTGATTTAACCCCAGCCAGCAACCAAGCACCACTCAGCCACTCGCTCACTCCCCCTCACCCAGAGGGATGGGGAGGAGAATCGGAAAGGGATGTAAAACTCAAGGGTTGAGATTTAATAGGTAAAGCAAAAGCCGCGCACAGAAGCAAAACAAAGCAAGGAATTCATTCACCGCTTTCCATGGGCAGGCAGGTGTTTGGCCATCCCCAGGACAGCAGGGCTCCATCATGCATAATGGTTACTTGGGAAGACAAACACCATAATGCCAAATGTCCCCCCCTGTTGGGGTCTGCAGCGGGTCTGCAGACAAGTTAGTTGACTTCAAAGACTTAGCCGTGTACCTTTAAGACAGCCACAAATTGTCAGGTCTGTAAACAGGATGTGAAGAACCGGAACTTAGAACCGCAGCATACGGGCACCTACAGCAACAGCAAATAGCAAGCAAGAAGAAGGACACAAAAACCTATCAGGGTCTAACACCTGCACTGTCTAAGATATATAAATAGTTTGTATAAACAATAAAGGCCATTTTGTCCGAACCCAGCCACGCAGACATAGTGTTTCTTTTAAGTCCGCCTCGACTTGCGTCACCACATGTGAGGGGGAGGGAAAATGTTATAATTAGTTTTGGGTAATCTCATGAATATGTATGTGTTTTCTGGGAAATTTGTTTAATATGTACATGTGTACTGCATAAAAAGAGCTACCTGAGAGAAGGATGCTATGCACGTTAGGTGGAGCAATCCCCTGTGAATCCAGCGCTGCAATAAAGAATGCCTGCTTCTTAATGCTACATTGGTGTTAAGGAGTTTCTTATTCCCGATTTCGGTGACAATAGTATAAGAAAAAATTAGTCTAATGCTCTATTTCAACTTCTGATAACTGAATTTGACCTGTTTCAGAGTTGTATATTTCAACATGTTATAATTGCAGGATAAACAATATTTTCCAGCTCCCATTTTTACATTTTGAAAAGCAGAAAGATAAATACTCAGACTTTTTCCTTATGTTTTATTATTTCCAGTATATGAAATGAGAACAAACAAGTAATTTCAGATTTGATGGTATTTATCAGTAAAAGATAAAACTAGTTTGAAAAATATGGTTTTACAGTTATGTTTTGCAGGATGAGCCAACAACAGGGATGGATCCCAAAGCACGGCATTTCCTATGGAACTGTGCTCTGAGCATCATCAAGGAAGGGGGATCAGTGGTGATCACATCTCACAGGCATGTAGCAACTTGACTGTGTTGTTACCCCTGCCATTGCATTTACTGGGATCACATATTGAAGTCAGCTCAGCTGCTCTGCTTTTCAGTGCTGCTTTCAGGGCTAATGAGGTTACTTCTGTTTACAGTATGGAAGAAAGTGAAGCCCTGTGCACTTGAATGGCAATAATGGTCAATGGACGGTTCAAGTGTCTAGGCAGTGTCCAACATCTAAAAAATAGGTAATTACTTTCTTTTTGCTTATGCTACACATTTTTCTGCATTTTTAGGGAGCTACAAACAGTCTTACTTCCACATGCATCTTTTCTGTTGCTCTTCTGGCTGCAAGAAATGGTGCTGGTTTTTAAGTTATATTTTTTTTCAAAGACACTTATCTAAACTCCTGTGTTGGCTCTCTTGCTTACAGCTTTGGAGATGTCTACACCATGGTGGTATGAATTGCAGGGGCAAACCCTCACCTGAAGCTTTCTGAGGAATTCTTTGGGCTTGCCTTCCCTGGAAGTATCCTGAAGGAAAAACATTGGAATATATTGCAGTACCAGCTTTCCTTTTCACCATCTTCTCTGGCCAGAATATTTAGTATCCTTGCCCAGAATAAAAAGAGACTCCACATTGAAGACTACTCTGTTTCTCAGGCTACATTGACCAAGTAAGTGTCTAGAAGCCTATGTGCCAAAATCCACTGACTTATTGGTCCTACTTTACAAAAGCACTTCAGCAAATTAATGAGGCTAAACTTTATGGCTAAGCAAAGAGATCATTTAGGTCTGAGCAGGTAAGCTAACATCTTTTTAAGAATTTTTTTGTGATGTGCTCTTAACCTACATGACTGAGCCTAAGAGAAACACTTTTGTGGGAGAAGGGACAGTCTGGTAGGAAATGCAGTGTTCTGGGAGAGCACTCAAACTGGGTCTTGACCTTATCATGGAGGAGGGAATCAGTGTACATGGAGGCAGATGCATTGTGGGAAGCGTTTGCTCATCTTGATACAAAAATTATTTACTTTAAGAAAGAAAAAGAGGGAAAAAATGTAAATATCTATAGTGAAAAACAAGAAAGAATTTGAAAACTAGAGGATGTTAGTTAAAGCCTTACAAACAGACAACAGTAGTGCTGCTTCCTCTTTTTTGTAAACCAAATCATTACTGTTATGATATTTCAGCATTAAGCTTCAGTATCTTCTTGGCAGAAATTGCAGCACTGATTTTTGGGTTGCTATAATTTCTGGTGTTTAGTATAAATAATTATAAAAAATGTAATAAGATTTGCCACCTATTAGGTGCCATCTATTAGGAAAATACTCATGTAAACAGAGGTGTGTAAGTGTGCTTTGAAAAACAAAACATGAGGAGGATTTTAAGCTGGGTAGGGGAGGTTCTGCCACAGCTACCCATCCTTCTTTAAGAATATCCTGTATATTGCTATAGTAAGCCAAGGCCTGGCTACAGCCTGTTCTTTGGTATTTTTGCATTAGTGTTAGCAGAATGGGGACATTTACAACTCATCATCTACAACTGAAGTTTTGTATTTAAGGAGGGAGTGTGTAAAGGACCCCACTTTGCTCTACCCCTTTATCTTACTCAGCTTCATGGCTTTTAACCACTGAAAATGAGTATGTAAACCTATTTTTTGTGCGTGTTTGACCACACAACTTATATTTAATTTTCCTTTGAGAATTCTGGTCTTCTGTCAGATATAGTGTCTGTTCAAATTTGTGGTGGATTTTAATCCCAACACTTTAGGAAGTTACTTTTTTTTTTTTTTTTTTTTTTTTTTTTTTTGAGAGAGAATTTGTCCTAAAGAAATTTAGGTTTGCCTACAGATTCTATTTTTAGAGTTTTGTTATTCTTTGTCATCCTTCCTACTCCATATCACATTCACAGTTTACAATTAAAAGAATTTTTTAAGTGTCCAGGTTATTTATTCAACACAGGATCTGAAAATCAGTATGGATTCTTTGGTAACTGTCTCTTACCTGCAGGTCAGATAGTGTCATTTCTTACCTGGGTAAGGACATTGTCTACAGATTTTCTGTTTAATTTTTGTGTGTCTTATTCTGTTACTTTTATTGGAGTTCTTTGGGTGCAGACTGAAGGTGATAATGCCCTAGTGATCTAATGCCAGTAGAAGCCATTATTTAACATAAGATCAGAAAATTACTTACCTAAACTCTCTTTGATCTGTTCAGGGTCTTTTCAGCTGTGGCAGATGTGTTTTTAAGAAATATAGCAACCAAAGCGAAAATATAAAAACATGTTTCTTAAATCTGAATTAAGACCTATATGCAAAAGGAACAGGTCTGATCAAGGAGATGCAATCTTGATTCTGTAGAGAAGAAATAGAAGAGACTCATCAGATTTCTCTCTTCTTTCTTAAGAGGTTTAAAGTTTGCAAACTATTTCAGAAATCTAAAACTACAGTACTTTCTGATGTTTAATTGCAAGGTTCATTATCTGTCCTTGTCCATCTGTCATCTGCAATAGGAGTATCCTGGTTTCAGCTGGGATGGAGTTAACTTTCTTCTTAGTAACTAGTACAGTGCTGTGTTTTGGCTATGATGTGAGAACAACATTGATAGCACACTGATGCTTTTGGTTGTTGCTGGGTGATGTTCATCCTAAGTCAAGGACTTTTCAGTTTCTTGGGCCCTGCCAGCGAGAGGGCTGGAGGGGCACAGGAAATTGGGAGGGGACACAGCCAGGACAAGGTGACCCAAGCTAGCCAAAGAGGTATTCCATACCATATGATGTCATGCTGGGTATATAAACTGGGGGAAGAAGGAGGAAGGGGGGGACATTTGGCATTATGGCATTTGTCTTCCCAAGTAACTGTTACGTGTGATGGAGCCCTGCTTTCCTGGGGATGGCTGAACACCTGCCTGCCCATGGAAAGTAGTGAATGAATTCCTTGCTTTGCTTGTGTGCGCAGCTTTTGCTTTACCTATTAAATTGTTCTTATCTCAACCCTTGAGTTTTACATTCTTTTCCGATTCTTCTCCCTATCCCTCTGGGTGAGGGGGAGTGAGTGAGCAGCTGTGTGGTGCTTGGTTGCCAGCCAGGGTTAAACCACGACAAGGAAAAAGACATCCATTGTGCAAATCTATTCATGGAAGACTCTTGATACCAGGTTATATTCTGGCTATTTTATCTCTCTACCAAGACTTCCTTTAATGAGATGACCCCAAAGGCTATTACAGTTCATCTAGACTAACATGTTTCTTCCTGTTTCTTCTTTATTCTGTGTGGGCTTTTTTGAATTGTTTCAATCTACTGTCCAGTAATTAACCTACAGCAGTGTTCAGGGAACAGGAAGGTGTGGAAGAGTAATATTTTTTTTTTTTTAGTTGAAAACATGGCTTTAGTTTGTCATGTGTTATAATTATTTTTTTCTTGATCCTTTGGGGTAATATTCCCTTTTACTCTCTGTGCTTTGAAGGACACAACTACTATGCTTTGCCACAACATGCTAGGTAATAAGGCTTATGGAAGACAGCTTCTTGAAGAGTGTCCTTAAGAGACCCATGGAGTTGTGCTTATTACAAATAAAAATATTTCAGCATCACCAAGAGTCTTTAATTAAAATGAAATCTGCCTTTGTTAGGCACATAGCAAAAGGTAGTCTTTACCATAAATAAAATCACTCAAAATAGCACAAAAATTACTCACTTTCTGAAATATTTACCCTGGTTCACAGAGCAAATTTGCCTTGGTTGAAGAATTCATACTGTCCTTCCTGACTGCATACTTTTACTTATGAGACCATCCTTCCCACTTAGAATTTTATATAAGCTGTAATGAATATATCTGAATGTTACAGTCTCAAGTGCTTAAATATTTTTTTTTAACATGGACCAATTTTTTGCAGCTGACAGCTTTGAAACTTTCTGACTTCATCTTGAAATATACTTATTTCTACTTGGCTAGACTGCAGTAGCACACTCACTAATTGCTTATAACATTACTTACACAAAGACCCTCAAAACTCTTTTTGTTATTTGTAGTTAGATAGGAATTCTGCCCCCACATAGAAGCTGATTGCATGTCTGAGCTGGTAGTGTAATCAGGACTTCTGAGAGATCATGCCTCTTTTTTTTTTTTTTTTTTGAACAATAACATTTCCACTGAGATTTTGTTCTGTTTGCTATACTAAAAATAAATTAATAAATAAGAAAAGATATTTCCTTCTTACACTGCAATTTTACTGAAAACTGCCAATCAGAAAATAGTTCCCACTTCTTTTTTACTGAAGGCATGTATTCTGTTCATAACTTCTATTGTTTGACTATTATAGGGAATGTTGTAAAAGATACCCATTATCTTGCTGTGCTGTACAACAATGTTGTGTAATATGTCTCTAAAAATAATGATGTTCACTAATGGGGTGTGTGTCTGTAACACAAAGAAATAAAATAATTTTTTTCAAGAAACAAAGATTAATTACTCCTTTCAGAGTAGATAGCACCGTGTATTTAACATGGACAAAGGAAAAAGTAAAATAATTCTTTAGCTTTAGCTTAAACTACACAAAAGAAGGCTACTGCTTATCATCTTTTAAACATTTCTTTAGTCATTCTAGTCATCCTGTATTAGTCAGTAAAATTGTGGATGCTACAGAACTAATTCCAGACAATAACTAATGTTAAAATGTATAATTTCAGCTTAAAAATTAATTGATTTAAATTAGATTTTACTGCAAGTTATTAGAGTCCCAAACTGTCAGTTATGGCAATCACACACAGTTCCACACTCAGAGGTTTTTTGGTCTCATATGCTTGCTCTCTCATACACATTTGCAAGCTGTAACAAGTAAAAAACTCCACCCTTTATAGAGACTAAAATATTAGGAATGAAATGCATAAAAGGTAACTGCTGGCAAGTAAAATAAGAGTTTCTGTTAAGGTGCTGTTTTTACAGACAGTTGCTTATGTGTAGTTCAGAAAGGGGTGGAATCCTTTCCACGCAGCTTAGTTGTAATTTGTTGAATTCACAAGACACACTCTCTCTCTCTTTTTTTTTTTTTTTTTTGAGGGGGAAGGTGGGGGGAGTTAACTTGCTGTTTCACAAGTCAGCTGTAATCTGGTCAACAGTGAGTTATACTGACAGCATGAGTTCAGAAGCTGATAAATTCAAGGAAGATATGATTTTAACTATTTTTAAAGGTCTTCATTAAAGGAAAAATGCATGCTAGCATCTGATTTCAAGAGCCAGAAAACATGAGAGTTTCTGCTCAGTTTAGCTTTCAGCCATTCAAAGGGGAGGAAAAATGCCTTGGAGAAATCATCACAATGACTTTCTATAGATTTCACTGGAAAAGAAATCACTGAAGTGTTGGCACCAGGGGTAGCTGTCTGTCTCAGAAATGGTAATTTACTAGCAGGTGAAGGAATAATAAATGGAAGAAACAGTGTTTCAAAACACTGATAGTAGAATATTGAAATAAGATGGTTTGGTTTGTGGGTTTTTGTTGTGGTTTTTTTGTTGTTTTTTTTTAACTTGGTAGTCCTGTGTTTTTTAACAAAAGAGGAAGTTGTATGAGGGAGAAGTGAAAGGCTGATATTTGGGGAATGAGCTTGATGAGGTTTACTTCCCTTTCAGAATGATTGTGTGTATATTTGTGTTTAAATCAAGAATAGTGCGCCAAAGCTTTACTGCTTCTAGAGTGGAACATGTGGACTAGCTGGAAGTGTTCCAACAAAAATACAGTTATTCACTAGTGTTGATTTGTGTGTGTGTGTACAAGTCAGGGAGTAGGATAGTAGAGAGTGAGTGGGGAAGGATGAAGTAATTTCCTGAAAGACTGTATATACAAAAGACCATTTATAGAGAAGAGAAAACAGGGCAATAGTGGGTCTGTAAATTGGATTTCTTAGAAGAGAATTGATGTTTTATGGTTATGAATAGACCCTAGGGTGACTCAAAAATACAGAGATACAGTATAGCCCAGAAAAGAAAAAAAAAATATTATCAAGTAATAAGGAAGCCTAAGCATTTTGCATTTGGTGAAAACAAGAAATTTTCAGAATATTTCAAATGTCTTTCCCTTCACACTCTTACAGTTTCCCCCATTTGAAGAGTAACAGTACTATAGACCTGTATATGCTTATTTACATAAGAGTATTTTGTCGATTTGCAGAAAAGCAGGTTTGGATTGAATCAAACATAATGCTAAAAATGCTGCTAGAACTTGCTTTTTTATTATTATTCCTGCATTTTTATAAGAATTATAAATATATTTTCTGTTTTCTTTTTTCTTCTCATTGAATGAACAGATAAGCTAAAAGACAGTGTTTCTTCTTTACCCAAGAAGATTCTGTAGGGCTGATTTATTGAAAAGCAGAACTGAAAAAATATTTCTCCATAGAAACTGTTTGCAAAAGAGAAAATGTGAATAAGAATATAGCAATGTGAGTGTTCTCCCACAGTTGAACAATAGGACAGATCAGCATGCATGCTATAGCATGAAAGATCCTATGGTTTATATACAGGAAGTTCTAGACAATTTTATAAAGTTGGCTATATTTGAAATATGAATTTGTTTCTTTAAAGAAACCTCTTACATTCTTAGCTGACTTACATTCTTAATATTATTGTCTTACTGTACAATTGGTTTTCTTTCTTTTGATATAATTTGAGATGCCAGTATCTTCATACCAAAAAGCATATTTGGAGCAGGTGGCTGAGAGAGGAAAGAAGAAGGGATAACTTTTTGATTGGTTATTTTTAGCTGGGAAAATATTTAGGTTTTGCTGTGCTGTAATTTTAACAGATTTGAGTGGAAAATAAAAAGTCACCATTATGGGAAGATGAGTTACAGATATTGCTGAGGTTTTTCAGTCACTGTCCTGGTTTCAACTGGGATGGAGTTAACTTTCTTCTTAGTAGTTAGTACAGTGCTGTGTTTTGGCTATGATGTGAGAACAATGTTGATAGCACACTGATGTTTTTTAGTTGTTGCTGGGTAATGTTTATACTAAATCAAGGACTTTTCAGTTTCTTGGGCCCTGCCAGCGAGAAGGCTGGAGGGGCACAGGAAATTGGGAGGGGACACAGCCAGGACAGGTGACCCGAACTAGCCAAAGAGGTATTCCATACCATATGATATCATGCTGAGTATATAAACTGGGGGAAGAAGGAGGAAGGGGGGGACATTTGGCATTATGGCATTTGTCTTCCCGAGTAACTGTTACGCGTGATGGAGCCCTGCTTTCCTGGGGATGGCTGAACACCTGCCTGCCCATGGGAAGTGCTGAATGAATTCCTTGTTTTGCTTTGCTTTCATGTGTGGTGTTTGCTTTACCTATTAAATTGTTCTTATCTCAACCCTGGAATTTACATTCCTTTCCGATTCTCCTCCCCATCCTTCTGGGTGAGGGGGAGTGAGCAAGCAGCTGTGTGGTGCTTGGTTGCCAGCCAGGGTTAAGCCATGACATGGCATAAGAGTAAGGCACACCCTGCAGCCTGACACCTGGATAGAAGCATGTTCCCATCTGAGTTCTCTCTGGGTAGCTGTGTCAGTTGTGGTGGGTGCAGAGTTTAGAGAGGGCATGGCTTTCTGCTGGGTGGATGCCATTGCTCCCTGGTCAAGCTGGCAGAGCTACATTGCCCTTCTGCACAAACTGCTGTGCAAACTGCCACGCCACGCCCTGTTTGCCTCCTCTGTTCCAGGCACTCCCAATTGCTAGCGCTCTCTAGGGGCTTCTTTTATACATGCCCCGGCCCTGCCAAGATCTCGTCAGCCACTGTCGCAGGACTTGTGGGCTCCCTGAGGTTTCTCTGTTTCAGGAAGACCCCCTGTACACTGCGCTAGAGTGCTCAGCTGCAGCACTAGAGCTGCTTGCCTCTATTCCATCAAGAATGCTTTTTGTGTAAAGAAAATTGATACTTGACAAACTGATTCTGAGGCTCGGACTCTTAATACTGTGTCATGGTTTAACCCCAGCTGGTAATTAAGTACCATGCAGCTGTGCAGCCGCTTGCTCATTCCCCCCTCACCCAGAGGGATGGGGAGGAGAATTGGAAAGGAATGTAAACCTCCAGGGTTGAGATAAAAACAATTAATAATTGAAATAGAATAAAAAGGAAAGAACAATAATAATAACAACAGTTGGGGGGGGGGGGGGAGGAGAATAAAAGCTAAAGGGAAATGAAGAAGGAAAACAAGTGATGCACAATACAACTGCTCACCACCCACTGACCGATGCCCAGCCAGTCCTGGAGCAACGATCGGCCTGCCCCAGCCAATTCCCCCCCCCCCCCCCGTTTATATACCAAGCATGACATCCCATGGTATGGAATACCCCTTTGGCTAGTTCAGGTCACCTGTCCTGGCTGTGTCCCCTCCCAATTTCCCACACCCCTCCAGCCTTCTCGCTGGCAAGGCCTGAGAAACTGAAAAGTCCTTGACTTAGTGTAAACATTACCCAGCAACAACTAAAATCATCAGTGTGCTATCAACATCGTTCTCACACCAAAGCCAAACCACAGCGCTGCACCAGCTACTAAAAAAATTAAATCTATCCCAGCTGAAATCAAGACACACTGAGAACATACAATCTCTTTACAGAGCTTACCAAAGCAGGTGGTTGATTTTTAGATGTTTGTAAAATATTTATTTTGCCGAATACTGTATATTTCAAGGCCAAAGGTAGCGATAAAAGTACAGTAAATAATCTGCTACATGCTGAAGAGTGAAAGAAGGAGAAAACCATAGGAAAAATATTATTGGAATGTTGTTTGTAAGGAGAAAAGCAAAGACAGAATGTTTTCATTTTGCTTAAAACAGAGATGCTCAGATGGCTGATACCTGCATCACTGGGCAGAGGCAAGTGAATAGATATATGAGGACTTCTGAAATTTAGTTGCAATTTCCAGATTCAACTCTAGAACCATATGATGGAAGATCAGTCTGAATGAAAGAGAGGATTGAGAGCACAGTAATAGCACTGAATGTCATGTGCATTTTGACAATTATCTGATGCTGAAGTTCACAATAGGTCATTTTTAGCTACCTTATGCAAGGGAATTGCAACATTTGGAGAATATTGTGATGTCTATAAAAGTGGATTTAACAGATAAATATATATTGTTTTTTGAAATCTACAAAACAAGATTAGAGCCCATAGGTTTTACTGCTATATAAATGAACTATACTCATTGTTGCAATGAAACCCAAAAATCCAGGTCAGTTTTGAATTATGAACTACCAAAGATTTTTCTCTTAATCATTTTGTTTTATAATTAACTGAATAAAGGTATATTCTTTGACATTAAATCTAAATAATTTATATTAATAGGAATTGTAAGTAAAAATGGATTGCTAGAAGAGAATCTTTGCTTAACTGTATTTTGTACTATTTTTGGATATGGGGTATGCAGCAATGCATCTGGGCTTTTCAGTTTCTGTCTTTGATCTCTGCATGGTCTATATAAGAATGCTGACATGAAAAATGAATTATTTTTTTTTCCTCAGTCCCATTTCTTAGTAACTTTTGAACAATTTTTGTATTAATCTGTATACCTCAATGCTACTTATGTATGCTGTATGTATGGCATCAATCTGCACTACATTTGAAGATTGCAATAACTGTCATGATATAGACTAGAATATAAATAACCCTGGCCCATTTTCTTGTAACTA